>NW_024606049.1:0-6488 GCF_018296145.1 Oncorhynchus tshawytscha | reverse complement strand
GGAACAATGTTGGCCCTCTTCAAATCAAATCAAATCAAATCAAATTTTATTTGTCACATACACATGGTTAGCAGATGTTAATGCGAGTGTAGCGAAATGCTTGTGCTTCTAGTTCTGACAATGCAGTAATAACGAACAAGTAATCTAACTAACAATTCCAAAAAAACTACTGTCTTATAACACAGTGTAAGGGGATAAAGAATATGTACATAAGGATATATGAATGAGTGATGGTACAGAGCAGCATAGGCAAGATACAGTAGATGATATCGAGTACAGTATATACATATGAGATAAGTATGTAAACCAAGTGGCATAGTTAAAGTGGCTAGTGATACATGTATTACATAAGGATGCAGTCGATGATATAGAGTACAGTATCAACGTATGCATATGAGATGAATAATGTAGGGTAAGTAACATTATATAAGGTAGCATTGTTTAAAGTGGCTAGTGATATATTTACATCATTTCCCATCAATTCCCATGATTAAAGTGGCTGGAGTAGAGTCAGTGTCATTGACAGTGTGTTGGCAGTAGCCACTCAATGTTAGTGGTGGCTGTTTAACAGTCTGATGGCCTTGAGATAGAAGCTGTTTTTCAGTCTCTCGGTCCCAGCTTTGATGCACCTGTACTGACCCCGCCTTCTGGATGACAGCGGTGTGAACAGGCAGTGGCTCGGGTGGTTGATGTCCTTGATGATCTTTATGGCCTTCCTGTAGCATCGGGTGGTGTAGGTGTCCTGGAGGGCAGGTAGTTTGCCCCCGGTGATGCGTTGTGCAGACCTCACTAACCTCTGGAGAGCCTTACGGTTGAGGGCGGTGCAGTTGCCATACCAGGCGGTGATACAGCCCGCCAGGATGCTCTCGATTGTGCATCTGTAGAAGTTTGTGAGTGCTTTGGTGACAAGCCGAATTTCTTCAGCCTCCTGAGGTTGAAGAGGCGCTGCTGCGCCTTCCTCACGATGCTGTCTGTGTGAGTGGACCAATTCAGTTTGTCTGTGATGTGTATGCCGAGGAACTTAAAACTTGCTACCCTCTCCACTACTGTTCCATCGATGTGGATGGGGGTGTTCCCTCTGCTGTTTCCTGAAGTCCACAATCATCTCCTTAGTTTTGTTGACGTTGAGTGTGAGGTTATTTTCCTGACACCACACTCCGAGGGCCCTCACCTCCTCCCTGTAGGCCGTCTCGTCGTTGTTGGTAATCAAGCCTACCACTGTTGTGTCGTCCGCAAACTTGATGATTGAGTTGGAGGCGTGCGTGGCCACGCAGTCGTGGGTGAACAGGGAGTACAGGAGAGGGCTCAGAACGCACCCTTGTGGGGCCCCAGTGTTGAGGATCAGCGGGGAGGAGATGTTGTTGCCTACCCTCACCACCTGGGGGGCCCGTCAGGAAGTCCAGTACCCAGTTGCACAGGGCGGGGTCGAGACCCAGGGTCTCGAGCTTGATGACGAGCTTGGAGGGTACTATGGTGTTGAATGCCGAGCTGTAGTCGATGAACAGCATTCTCACATAGGTATTCCTCTTGTCCAGATGGGTTAGGGCAGTGTGCAGTGTGGTTGAGATTGCATCGTCTGTGGACCTATTTGGGCGGTAAGCAAATTGGAGTGGGTCAAGGGTGTCAGGTAGGGTGGAGGTGATGTGGTCCTTGACTAGTCTCTCAAAACACTTCATGATGACGGATGTGAGTGCTACGGGGCGGTAGTCGTTTAGCTCAGTTACCTTAGCTTTCTTGGGAACAGGAACAATGGTGGCCCTCTTGAAGCATGTGGGAACAGCAGACTGGTATAGGGATTGATTGAATATGTCCGTAAACACACCGGCCAGCAGGTCTGCGCATGCTCTGAGGGCGCGGCTGGGGATGTCGTCTGGGCCTGCAGCCTTGCGAGGGTTAACACGTTTAAATGTCTTACTCACTTCGGCTGCAGTGAAGGAGAGACCGCATGTTTCCGTTGCAGGCCGTGTCAGTGGCACTGTATTGTCCTCAAAGCGGGCAAAAAGTTATTTAGTCTGCCTGGGAGCAAGACATCCTGGTCCGTGACTGGGCTGGGATTCTTCCTGTAGTCCGTGATTGACTGTAGACCCTGCCACATGCCTCTTGTGTCTGAGCCGTTGAATTGAGATTCTACTTTGTCTCTGTACTGGCGCTTAGCTTGTTTGATAGCCTTGCGGAGGGAATAGCTGCACTGTTTGTATTCAGTCATGTTACCAGACACCTTGCCCTGATTAAAAGCAGTGGTTCGTGCCTTCAGTTTCACACGAATGCTGCCATCAATCCATGGTTTCTGGTTAGGGAATGTTTTAATCGTTGCTATGGGAACGACATCTTCAACGCACGTTCTAATGAACTCGCACACCGAATCAGCGTATTCGTCAATGTTGTTGTCTGACGCAATACGAAACATCTCCCAGTCCACGTGATGGAAGCAGTCTTGGAGTGTGGAGTCAGCTTGGTCGGACCAGCGTTGGACAGACCTCAGCGTGGGAGCTTCTTGTTTTAGTTTCTGTCTGTAGGCAGGGATCAACAAAATGGAGTCGTGGTCAGCTTTTCCGAAAGGGGGGGGGCAGGGCCTTATATGCGTCGCGGAAGTTAGAGTAACAATGATCCAGGGTCTTTCCACCCCTGGTTGCGCAATCGATATGCTGATAAAATTTAGGGAGTCTTGTTTTCAGATTAGCCTTGCCTCCGGATAAATCGTTTCCAGTTTGCAGAGAGTTAAATAAAGTTCGTTCAGAGCCATCGATGTGTCTGCTTGGGGGATATATACGGCTGTGATTATAATCGAAGAGAATTCTCTTGGTAGATAATGCGGTCTACATTTGATTGTGAGGAATTCTAAATCAGGTGAACAGAAGGATTTGAGTTCCTGTATGTTTCTTTCATCACACCATGTCACGTTGGCCATAAGGCATACACCCCCGCCCCTCTTCTTACCAGAAAGATGTTTGTTTCTGTCGGCGCGATGCGTGGAGAAACCCGCTAGCTGCACCGCTTCGGATTGCGTCTCTCCAGTGAGCCATGTTTCCGTGAAGCAGAGAACGTTACAGTCTCTGATGTCCCTCTGGAATGCTACCCTTGCTCGGATTTCATCAACCTTGTTGTCAAGAGACTGGACATTGGCAAGAAGAATGCTAGGGAGTGGTGCACGATGTGCCCGTCTCTGGAGTCTGACCAGAAGGCCGCTTCGTTTCCCTCTTTTTCTGAGTCGTTTTTTTTGGGGTCGCTCTTGAAGCATGTGGGAACAGCAGACTGGGATAAGGATCGATTGAATATGTCCGTAAACACACCAGCCAGCTGGTCTGCGCATGCTCTGAGGGCGCGGCTGGGGATGCCGTCTGGGCCTGCAGCCTTGCGAGGGTAAACACGTTTAAATGTTTTACTCACGTCGGTTGCAGTGAAGGAGAGTCCGCATGTTTTGGTTGCGGGCCGAGTCAGTGGCACTGTATTGTCTTTAAAGCGGGCAAAAAAGTTATTTAGTCTGCCTGGGAGCAATACATCCTGGTCCGTGACGGGGCTGGTTTTCTTTTTGTAATCCGTGATTGACTGTAGACCCTGCCACATACCTCTTGTGTCTGAGCCGTTGAATTGCGACTCTACTGATATTGTGGCATTTAAAGTATATTGAAGATAGAAACAATAAGATTTGAAGCAATAGCCTACCTGCATGTGGTCAACTATTTCAGGTCTTTATAAATAAATTATATTATTTTCACTGAATCTCCATTTGGGTATTGGTTAGACTACAATTAGGGTGTGGAAATGTTAAATTATTTTGCTCTTAGTACTGTAGCCTACTCCCAAGATATTTTCCTAATGGAAACCCAGAGGTGTTTGGAATAGAAACACCATAATATTAATCAAATGAATGAAGCAAAATTTCTTTAAATCAATCCCATATACTACGTTCTTACAAAAAAAGGTTTTAAATTTTCTTGTACAGCCAATATTAAAGACTGTCAAATGCTTCTCAAATATGCCCTCTGGTGGTTAAACTAGCATTAACGGCAACAATGGTTGATACTTCAATAACGTGCCATAGAATTCTGCGGCAGCCAGCAATGTGTGCTGCAGTACAACAACTTTTACAGGAAGAACCACTCTAGGTGTTATCTGACACAAACATTTATTATGTTGACGTTTGAACATGTCAGACTTAACCTACCTAATTCTGTTCTCCCCATCGACGGCTGTTGGTGAGCAGGCAAGAGGTAAAGCTCCATTGATGGGCATAGCAGAGTACATCAGCTTCTGGCCCCTCAAAGATATTGGTTGGTCACACACAAACAATGCTGATGAGGGCCCACTTGCTGGTCTATATGCTGCATGTTCGGCTGTAAACTGGAAATCTCTCGAACAACTGTAGCAGGCAATCTTATGAGGTGGTGTTGACAGAGAGCCTGTGACAGGATTATATAATAGACAGCCAAGTGGTAAATTGCATTTTGTTCTAAAGAAAGGACAAAGCTTTTTGCTCATGCACTTCACAGCCAAAATGACAATACTAGTTTTATCTGCTTGGCTGTGGAACTAGCCTACTAGTTTAATAGGCTGTGGATTTATTTTATACAACTTTTCAAATATACTATACATAACCAGTTACATAACCAGCAGTCTATGGTCTAGCTACCAGTATAATCACCACCACTGCACTGTGGACCAACAAACTCCAACCATATATTCTGCATGATAGGGTTCTTCGGCAGGGCATGCAAACCATAGTTGATCAATACATATAGGGCTTTTCAGTCACAAACAGCCGTGATCCTTTCAATGCATTGGGGGCGATGAAACAACGGAGCCCCATTCAATGACGTGAAGAGAATTGGGCCGAGGGGTACAATAAGAGCTAAGACGCTAATATTTGTGTAAACTCTACACAGTTGTGTTCTGTGAGTGTCACTGAGTATGCTGATACCCCATTTCATGAGCGCACAATCCATAGGTTAGGCTGTACAATATAAGTATGTCCCCAATGCAATTCTGAAGTCTATTACATCCACAGTGCGATTTCAACTGATTTTATTGTTTTTCGTTGAATTTATATAACATCCCGACCTTGTTTAGCATTATATAGTCCAAATAAATAATGTTTTGGTACCCTTCCCCAGATCTGTGCCTTGAAACCATCCTGTCTCGGTGCTCTTGCACTGTCAACTGATATAGACATGTGTGTGCCTTTCCGAATCATGTCCAATCAATTGAATTTACCACAAGTGGACTCCAATCAAGTTGAAAAAACATGTCAAGGATGATCAATGGAAACCGGATGCACCTGAGCTCAATTTCGATTGTTTCGAGGCACAGATCTGGGGAAGGGTACCAAAATATTTCTGCAGGATTGAAGTTCCCCAAGAACACAGAGGCCTCTATCATTCTTAAATGGAAGAAGTTTGAAACCACGAACCACACAGCAATGGGGGAGAAGGGCCTTGCTTCTGGGAAGTTTTTCAGCCGCAGGGACTGGGATACTAGTCAGAATTTAGGGAAAGATGAACAGAGTAAAGTACAGAGAGATCCTTGATGAAAACCTGCTCAGGACCTCAGACTGGGATGAATGTTCACCTTCCAACAGGACAATGACCCTAAGCACATAGCCAAGACAACGCAGGAGTGGCTTCGAATGTCCTTGAGTGGCCCAGCCAGAGCCCGGACTTGAGCCCGATTGAACACCTCTGGAGAGACCTGAAAATAGCTGTCCAGCGACGCTCCCCATCCAACCTGACAGAGCTTGAGAGGATCTTTAGAGAAGAATGGGAGAAACTCACCAAATACAGGTGTGCCAAGCTTGTAGTGTCATACCCAAGAAGACTCGAGGCTGTAATCGCTGCCAAAAGTACTTCAACAACGTACTGAGTAAAGAATCGGAATACTTTTGCAATTGTGATATTTCAGTTTTTATTTTTAATACATTTGCAAAAAAATCTAAAAACCTGTTTTTGCTTCGTCATTATGGGATAGATTGATGAGGAAAAAATGGATTTAATCCATTTTAGAATATGGCTGTAACGTAACAATCTGGAAAAAGTCAAGGGGTCTAAATACTTTCCGAATGCACTGTCGTTTCCTGAAACAAGTCACATGGCATGATTCCACTATTTGTATCCGTTTGAATCACTTTCAATCCTTATTCTGGTTAGCTTCATACAGTTGTGCACAGCAGAGTTGTTGAAAATATACAACACATGGCAGAGTTGTTAGTTTGCCACTTTTGATCAGCACACATTTGGATTAAAATGTCTGTAAGACAGGAGAAGGAGCATACTGGAATGTATTATGGAGGTTAGAAACTGGTTAGTTTTTTGTGATGCTAGCAAGCATGCGTTTGCACACTGTAGTCAGTGCACAACAGAGCTATAGGCGCTGTTAACAATAGCTAGCAATTTGGTTTCTCTCTGTCCTGTCTGACAGCAGAACGTGGCTAGTTCTTACGGTAGTAGGCTGGACACATGACATTTTTAACGTTTTTTATTTTTTATTTACAGATA
>NW_024606048.1:0-6481 GCF_018296145.1 Oncorhynchus tshawytscha | reverse complement strand
CTTTATCCGGGTAGCCGGAAAGTAGAGCATTGCAGTAGTCTAACCTAGAAGTGACAAAAGCATGGATACATTTTTCTGCATCATTTTTGGACAGAAAGTTTCTGATTTTTGCAATGTTACGTAGATGGAAAAAAAGCTGTCCGTGAAATGGTCTTGATATGTTCTTCAAAAAGAGAGATCAGGGTCCACAGTAACGCCGAGGTCCTTCACAGTTTTATTTGAGACGACTGTACAACCATTAAGATTAATTGTCAGATTCAACAGAAGATCTCTTTGTTTCTTGGGACCTAGAACAAGCATCTCTGTTTTGTCCGAGTTTAATAGTAGAAAGTTTGCAGCCATCCACTTCCTTATGTCTGAAACACATGCTTCTAGCGAGGGCAATTTTGGGGCTTCACCATGTTTCATTGAAATGCACAGCTGTGTGTCATCCGCATAGCAGTGAAAGTTAACATTATGTTTTCGAATAACATCCCCAAGAGGTAAAATATATAGTGAAAACAATAGGGGTCCTAAAACGGAACCTTGAGGAACACCGAAATTTACAATTGATTTGTCAGAGGACAAACCATTCACAGAGACAAACTGATATCTTTCCGACAGATAAGTTCTAAACCAGGCCAGAACTTGTCCGTGTAGACCAATTTGGGTTTCCAATCTCTCCAAAAGAATGTGGTGATCGATGGTATCAAAAGCAGCACTAAGGTCTAGGAGCACGAGGACAGATGCAGAGCCTTGGTCCGATGCCATTAAAATGTCATTTACCACCTTCACAAGTGCCGTCTCAGTGCTATGATGGGGTCTAAAACCAGACTGAAGCATTTCGTATACATTGTTTGTCTTCAGGAAGGCAGTGAGTTGCTGCGCAACAGCCTTCTCTAAAATTTTTGAGAGGAATGGAAGATTCGATATAGGCCGATAGTTTTTTATATTTTCTGGGTCAAGGTTTGGCTTTTTCAAGAGAGGCTTTATTACTGCCACTTTTAGTGAGTTTGGTACACATCCGGTGGATAGAGAGCCGTTTATTATGTTCAACATAGGAGGGCCAAGCACAGGAAGCAGCTCTTTCAGTAGTTTAGTTGGAAATAGGGTCCAGTATGCAGCTTGAAAGGTTTAGAGGCCATGCATTATTTCTTCTGTATCATTGTGTCAAGAGATATAGTACTAAACACGGAGCGCTTGATCCTAGGTCCTGGCAGAGTTGTGCAGACCAGGACAACTGAGGTTTGGGAGGAAGAGACTTGAAACAGGAGTCCGTAATTTTCTTTCTAATAATCTATAATCTTTCCTCAAAGAAGTTCAGAATTTATCACTGCTAAAGGGAAAGTCATCCTCTCTTGAGAATGCTTGCTTTTGAAGTTAGCTTCACAGTATCAAAAAAGGAATTTTTGATTGTTCTTATTTTCCTCAATTAAGTTAGAAAAATGGGATGATCGAGCAGCAGTAAGGGCTCTTCGGTACTGCACGGTACTGTCTTTCCAAGCTAGTCGGAAGACTTCCAGTTTGGTGTGGCGCCATTTCCGTTCCAATTTTCTGGAAGCTTGCTTCAGAGCTTGGGTATTTTCTGTGTACCAGGGAGCTAGTTTCTTATGAGAGAGGGAATCTGGAAGGACATCAAGGAATCTTTGTGTTGTCTGTGAATTTATAGCACGACTTTTGATGTTCCTTGGTTGGGGTCTGAGCCGATAATTTGTTGCAATTGCAAACGTAATAAAATGGTGGTCCGATAGTCCAGGATTATGAGGAAAAACATTAAGATCCACAACATTTATTCCATGGGACAAAACTAGGTCCAGCGTATGACTGTGACAGTGAGTGGGTCCAGAGACATGTTGGACAAAAACCCACTGAGTCGATGATGGCTCCGAAAGCCTTTGGAGTGGGTCTGTGGACTTTTCCATGTGAATATTAAAGTCACCAAAGATTAGAATATTATCTGCTATGACTACAAGGTCCGATAGGAATTCAGGGAACTCAGTGAGAAACGCTGTATATGGCCCAGGAGGCCTGTAAACAGTAGCTATAAAAAGTGATTGAGTAGGCTGCATAGATTTCATGACAAGAAGCTCAAAAGACGAAAACGTCTTTTTTTTTTTGTAAATTGAAATTTGCTATCGTAAATGTTAGCAACACTTCCCCTTTTGCGGGATGCACGGGGGATATGGTCACTAGTGTAGCCAGGAGTTGAGGCCTCTATTACAAGCTAGACGTTCAATTTCTCTCCACGAGGAAGTATGTCAGTTCCCCCTCACTTGGTCATTGTTTAAAAGAATTTGCGTCAAGCCTGGCTCTGGAAAAAATGTCTTTTATATAGTGAAAAAGTAAGCCCCAGAGTTTCATGATATTTGGGATCTGTTTTGTGAGTTTTTGGAATTGGAATTGTAAATCTGTATATCCTCAATTTTTGGGGGTGAATATTGGCTACAGTGGAAGTGCATTATCTGCAATTGCATATTACACTTTTTATGTTTTTTTCTACTTTTTTTTCTTGTATTTTTGGAATTGTGAGGCCTTTATTATTGTTTATTATTGTTTATTTGTCTGTGATTGTTTGGTTGTTATGTTTGTCTGTTTGGGTTGGAGGGGGGTGTTGTATGTGTGAGACAAAATATTTTTTTAAATATTTAAAAAAAATATACATATATATATTGACTGTCCTATTTGGAATTAATAAAATATGTGTTACAAAAATACAATGACATTAAAAAGGCAACATTGATGCTTCCCAAAACCATTCTCACCAGCACCTAGTAGAGAACCCTGCTGACCAACCAGCAGTGAGGTGCCAGAAGACAGACAGACACACACACACACACGTACACAATTCCTAGGCCCTACTGAGCATCAGTAAGCCAGTTGAACAAAGTGGCTGTGAATCGTGTATCTACATTGTCATGTCAGATAAATGGCTCTGCTATGTTGGATCTAACCTCCATTTCCTGCATCTTTACACTTCCGACAGAGACTAGCCTAGCCTAGCCTAGCCTACACTCACCAAGGGCTTGGACTGGAACACCCACTTTAACAGAACTGTGTAATATTGATATACCCTGGGGCAGGAGAACAGCAGAAAGGTTGTACTAAATGCTTTCTTTTCATTCAGACTGGGTGTGATCTATACTGCTTTCCATAGAGGTAGAGCGTGTTAAGTCTAGATACAAACTGATGTGAAAAGATGGCCAGACTGATTCAGAGCTAACGTGGGCTGATGTAATTAGCACAAGCTTGTAAGTAACAAAAACAAATCCTGGGACATAGACATATCTTATGTGAGCAGAAAGCTTAAATTATTGTTATTATATCTCCACTGTCCAATTTACAGTAGATATAACAGTGAAATAATACCATGCTATTGTTGAGGAGAATGCACAATTTGGAACATGAAAATGTATAAATAAGCCAATTAGGCACATTTGATACAAAATTTTGAACAGATATGCAATGGTTCATTGGATCAGTCTAAAACTTTTCATATACACTGCTTCCATCTAGTGGCCAAAATATAAATTTCACCTGGGCTGGAACAATTCATTATGGCCTTTTTCTTGCATTTCAAACATAAAGTAACAAAAAAAAATGTTTTTTTTACTTTGTATTATCTTTTACCAGATCTAAGGTGTTATATATATATTTTTTACCTTTATTTAACGACACAAGTCAGTTAAGAACAAATTGTTATTTACAATGATGGCCTAGGAACAGTGGGTTAATTAACTGCCTTGTTCAGGGGCAGAACAACAGATTTTTACCTTGTCAGCTCGGGGATTCAATCTCGCAACCTTTAGGTTACTTGCCCAACACTCTAACCACCAGTCCCCATTAATTTCACATTTCCACAAACGTCAAAGTTTTCTTCCTTTCAAATGGTATCAATAATATTCATATGCTTGCTTCAGGTCCTGAGCTACAGACAGTTAGATTTGGGTATGTCACATTGAAAAAAAAAGAGTACGAGATTTTAAAGACTCAGGCCTTGACATTAACCTTTTTGTTACTTGTTCTTCAGGACAGATTTTTTTTTTACTTGTCTCAAAAATAAAAGACGGTCTGTAACACCACGCTCCAAAAAGGAAAATGGTGTTGTGTGTTGCAAGGAACCACTACAGTATAAATAAATACTGTGGCCTGGTCCGCCTTTCTGGCATCATTACTAACATCCTCAAGGGACAGATCAGTATTGTTTTAGACTCAGACAGAAAAAATAATCTCACTCAGACTTGTACACACACGCACGCACACACACACACACACACACACACACACACACACACACACACACACACACACACACACAAAAACCAGATGGGGTGTAATAAAGCAGGACAGAGAGGAGGAAGAGAACAAGACTTACTCTGAATCCTGGGTAGGTTGGCATCCTATGTTTTGGTTTTCAGCAGATGGGACTAGCTGTGTGTACATGTACCCAAACCCACCGTTCTGTAGGAGAACCACAGAAACCATGGTGACACTGGGTTTAGTGAGGACAATGAAAAAATAGGTCAGAGGGAAAGAGATAAATAGAGAGTGTGTGAGTGAGTGTGTTTGTCCAATGTCCAATTCAATATTTTGTGTGTCTGCCTGATCGTAACTTGTTTTTGTACATAATGTTTCCAGCATCGTTTCCTATGACCAAAAAGAGCTTATGGACATCAGAACCGCTAACCTTGGATTTGGATGAAGATTTGTACGGCGGCACAGAACATACTGTAACGCTTTTCTTGAGTTGAAGGAGAGACCAAAACACAGCATGGTTATTATTCATGGTTCTTTAATAAAGAAACTGTACATGAATAGACTAACAAAACAAGAAATGTGAAAAACCAAAACAGCCCTATCTGGTGCAAACACAGAGACAGGAACAATCACCCACCAACACACAGTGAAACCCAGGCTACCTAAGTATGATTCTCAATCAGAGACAACTAATGACACCTGCCTCTGATTGTGAACCATACTAGGCCGAAACATACAAAACCCCAAATCATAGAAAAACAAACATAGACTGCCCACCCCAACTCACGCCCTGAACATACTAAATAATGACAAACCAAAGGAAATAAAGGTCAGAACGTGACACATACTGCTCACACCGGACCGGGCCTCGACACTCGGAAGAGAAAGATGGACCCTGATGAAACTACGGAGTAAATAAACCCTCCATTCTATTGACGAATCACTGGAGAATAAACTGGACAAGCTCCGTTAAAGATTATCCTATCAACGGAACCTGAAGAACTCTAATGTTTCTCTGAAACTTTTCTGAACAAGGAAATGGATAATGTTCTGGCTGGTTTTTCTATGCAGAACAGAACGGCAGTGTGAAAACTGAAATCCTTTTTCTCCTTTCTACCAGCATGTCACCTGTGCAACTAGAGGCAACACAACTCTAGATCACCTTTACTCCACACACAGAGATGCGTACAAGGCTTTCTTTCCCTCCTCCTCCATTTTGGCAAATTTGACCATAACTCTATCCTCCTGTTTTCTGCTTAGAAGCAAAAACTCAAACAGGAAGTACCAGTGATGTCACGCTCAACACAGAAGTGGTCCGATGAATTGGATGCTAAGCTAAAGGACTGTTTCGCTAGCACAAACTGGAATATTTGACCTCCTCGTTTACCACATTTGTCTCCGGCTTCAATAATAAGTGCATCGACGACATCATAGGTACATATCCCAACCAGAAGCCAAATATTACAGGAAACATCAACACTGAGCTAAAGGCTAAGGCTACTGCTTTCAACGAGAGGGACAGTAACACGGACCCTTATAAGAAATCCCGCTATGGCCTCCGACGAACCATCAAACAGGCAAAGCGTCAATAAAGAACTAAGATCGAATCCTACTACACCATTGTCGGATGTGGCATGGCATGCAAAATAAATAAAAAATCAACAATGCATTTTCAAGAAATAGAGTTAAGATAATAATAAGATAATTAAGATAATAATGACTAAAAGTTTTTAAAAATCAGATCAAATCAAAATGTAACACAAGAACAAAAGGTTTGGCCTTCCTTTTCCTGTAGTCCACAATCAGCTCCTTTGTCTTGCTCACATTGAGAGAGAGGTTGTTGTCCTGGCACGACACTGCCAAGTCTCTGACCTCCCTATAGGCTGTCTCATCGTTGTCAGTGATTAGGCCTACCACTGTTGTGTTGTCAGCAAACTTAATGAGGCTGTTTCAGTCATGCTTGGCCATGCAGTCATAGGTGAACAGGGAGTACAAGAGGGTAGTAAGCACTCACCCCTGAGGGGCCCCAGTGTTGAAGAACAGCATGGCAGATGTGTTGTTATCTGCCCTCAACACCTGGGGGCGGCCCATCAGGAAGTCCAGGATCCAGTTGCAGAGGGAGGTGTTTAGTCCCAGGGTCCTTAGCTTAGTGATGGGCTTTATGGCACTATGGCGTTGAACGCTGAGCTATAGTCAATGAATAGCATTCTCACATAGGTGTTCCTTTTGTCCAGGTGGTAAAGGGCAG
>NW_024606047.1:0-6476 GCF_018296145.1 Oncorhynchus tshawytscha | reverse complement strand
GACACGAAGGACCTGTTGGGACGGGATAGATTTCAGAAGACTGATTAGACTCAAATGTCTGTAGATTGTAAATGAAAAATGAATTGGATTGGATGTCAACCAAGACCTCAGAAAAAAACTGTAGTCCTCCACAAGTCTGGTTCAACCTTGGGAGCAATTCCCAAACACCTGAAGGTGCCATGTTCATCTGTACAAACAATAGTACTGTCACAATCGTCGTCAAGGAAATGACCGGACCAAGGTGCAGTGTGGTGAGTGTAAATTTTTCTTTATTTTAAAGAATGTTGCCAACAAAACAGTAAACAACAAAACGAACGTGAAGCTCCGTAAGGCAATACATGCATTCAACGAAGACAACAACCCACAAACGAGAAAAGGAAAAAAGGCTGCCTAAGTATAATTCCCACTCAGACACAACGATAGACAGCTGTCCTTGATTGAGAATCATACCTGGTCAAAAACAAAGAACCAGAAAGCATAGACTTTCCCACCCGAGTCACACCCTGACCAGACAAACAGAGAATAAAAGCATCTCTATGGTGAGGGCTTGACAGTACCCCCTCCCCCCCAAAGTTGTGGACTCCGGCCGCAAACTATAGGGGAGGGTCCGGGTGGGCATCTATCTTGGTGGCGGCTCCGGTGCAGGACGCAGACCACACTCCACCTCTGGCTCCCCCCACTTTTGTGGCGCATCTGGTGCGGGAACCCTTGTCGCCGACCCCGGACTGGGGACCCTCTCCGCAGTCCCCGGACTGAGGACCCTCGCCGCAGGCCCCGGACTGGGGACGCTCTCCGCAGACCCCGGACTGGGGACCCTCGCCGGGACCCTCGCTGCAGGCCCCAGACTGGGGACCCTCGCCGCAGGCCCCGGACTGGCCCATGGAGCAGGCACAGGACTGACCAGGCTGGGGAGACCTACTGGAGGCCTGGATCTTGGAGCAGGCACAGGACTCACCAGGCTGGGGAGACATATTGGAGGCCTGGTTCTGGGAGCAGGCAAAGGACTCACCAGGCTGGGGAGACATACTGGAGGCCTGGTTCTGGGAGCAGGCACAGGACTCACCAGGCTGGGGAGACATACTGGAGGCCTGGTCTGTGGAGCAGGCACAGGTCAAACCAGGCTATGGGGGAGCACTGGAGATCTGGTGCTTAAAGCTGTCACCACTCATCCTGGCTGAATGCCCACTTTGACCCGGCACGTGCGTAGCGCAGGCACAGGACGCACTGGGCTGTGATTGCGCACCGGAGACACAGTGATCAGAGCCGGCGCAAGATACCCTGGGCCGAAGACGCGCACCGGAGACCAGGAGCGCTGTGCTGGCACAATCCATCCTGGCTGGATGCCCACTCTAGCACGACACATGCGGAGCGTGTGGAGACTCACTGGAGACACCGTGCGCTTCACCGCATAACACGGTGCCTGACCAGTACCATGCTCCCGACCGTGAGCACCGGGAGTGAGCTCTGCCAACCTCCCCGTGTGCCACCCCCAAAAAATAATATTTTGGAGTGGCCTCCCGGTCTTCCTTGCCAGCCGTGACCCTGTGTAACGCTGGGCCCCTTTACTAGCTGCCTCCGCCTTCCTCGCTGCTTCCACCTGCTTCCATGGCAGGCGATCTTTTCCAGCCAGGATCTCCTCCCACGTCCAGGATCCCTTTCCTTTCAGAATGTCTTCCCATGTCCACTCTGTCTGCTCATGCTGGCCACGCTGCTTGGTCCGTTTGAGGTGGGTTGTTTTGTCACAATCGTCTTCAAGGAAATGACCGGACCAAGGTGCTGGTTGGTGAGCGTACATTTATTTTAAAGAATCATACCCGGCCCCCAAAAAAGAACCAGAAAGCATAGACTTTCCCAACCGAGTCACACCCTGACCAAACAAACATTCAACGAAGACAACAACCCACAAATGAGAAAAGGAAAAAAGGCTGCCTAAGGTCAGGCGTGACAAGTATGAGAGTATAAACAACATGGGACCACGCAGCCGTCATTTGGCTTCAAACATAAAGAGATAAAACTGTCTTTTTTGAGAAGAATCAACAAAAGTGCAAACAATCCCAGAACAACTGCAAAGGACCTTGTTGAAGATGCTGGAAGAAACAGGTAACAAAAGTATCAAAATCCACAGAAAATGAGCCTTATCTCAACATATATTCAGGCCACATTCAGTGCAAGGAAAAAGCCACTGCAACTGATCTAATGTTGACCTAAATGACTAATGATGGAAATAAATGTCCTCTGGTCTGATGAAACAAAAATAGAACTGTTTGACCATAATGACCATCCTCATGTTTGGAAAAAAGGGGGACCAGAAAGCAAGAACACCATCCCAACTGTGAACACCGACCAAACATCATGATGTGTGGGTGCTTTGCTGCAGGAGGTGACTGGTATGAGAGTATAAACAACATGGGACACGCATGAGGTAGGAAAATTATGTGGATATATTGAAGCAACATCTCATGGCTCAGGAAGGAGATGCTTCTGTCTCAAATGGGTACTTCCAAAGGACAAATCAATCCCAGAACAACTGCAAAGGACCTTTTGAAGATGCTGGAAGAAACAAAGTCAAAAGTATCTATCATCACAAAGCCTTGACCTCAACCCTATAGAAAATGCGTGGGCAGAACTGAAAAAGCGTGTGCGAGCAAGGAGCCCTACAAACCCAACTCAGTTACACCAGCTCTGACAGGAGGAATGGGCCAACACTCACCCAACTTATTGTGGGATGCTTGTGGAAGGCTACCCAAAACATTTGACCCAAGTGAAACAATTTAAAGGCAATGCTACCAAATACTAATTGAGTGAATGTAAACTTCTGACCCACTGGGAATGTGATGAAAGAAATAAAAGCTGAAATAAATCATTCTCTCTACTATTATTCTGACATTTCACATTCTTAAAATAAAGTTGTTATCCTTACTGACCTAAAACAGGGAATTATTACTGGGATTAAATCTCAGGAATTGTGAAAACTGAGTTTAAATGTATTTGGCTAAGGTGTTTGTAAACTTCCGACTTCAAATGTACATGCAAAGATTTGTGTTAGCGATCAGGTGTTGAAAAATACAAAAAGGATCTGATAAAAAAATGTGGAAGAAAAAAAGGCTTTTTTCTAAGTAATTTAAATATAATTAATTCTAAATAAGATGTAATTTAAAGATGTAAGATGTAATCTATGTAATTTAAATATGATTATTTATAAGTAATTTAAATAGGATTATTTCTTTGTAATTTAAATCAGAATATTTCTAAATAGTTGAAAAATGATTATTTCTAAGTAATTTCAAATGAATCAGAAAAAATTACACTTCCTATAAAGCACTTAAAAGGACTCAAATACTAGTAGACATTTTGAACGACAAATTCAATACCGCAACATATGTGACCGAACTGCTTGATTCGGTCTTATGTAACAAGTTATGCTAAAAAAGGGACCAGGGATATATAGCATTTAACTTAAAAACAGAAACAGAAGCCAGTTTCCATATTTCGGTTGGATGCCTTGGTCAAGAGCATAAACAATTACCAAATCAAATCAAACTTTATTTGTCACATACAAGTGTAGACCTTACTGTGAAATGCTTACTTACAAGCCCTTAACCAACAGTGTAGACTTTACCGTGAAATGCTTTACTTACAAGCCCTTAACCAACAGTATAGACCTTACCGTGAAATGCTTACTTACAAGCCCTTAACCAACAGTGTAGACTTTACCGTGAAATGCTGACTTACAAGCCCTTAACCAACAGTGTAGACCTTACTGTGAAATGCTGACTTACAAGCCCTTAACCAAGAGTGTAGACCTTACAGTGAAATGCTTTACTTACAAGCCCTTAACCAACAGTGTAGACCTTACTGTGAAATGCTTTACTTACAAGCCCTTAACCAACAGTGTAGACCTTACTGTGAAATGCTTTACTTACAAGCCCTTAACCAACAGTGTTGAACTTACAGTGAAATGCTTTACTTACAAGCCCTTAACCAAGTGTTGAACTTACAGTGAAATGCTTTACTTACAAGCCCTTAACCAACAGTGTAGACCTTACTGTGAAATGCTTTACTGACAAGCCCTTAACCAACAGTGTAGACCTTACTGTGAAATGCTTACTTACTTACAGTGCAGTTCAAGAAGAGTTAAGAAAACATTTACCAAATAAACTGTAGTCTCTTACAATTTTATGGGCTTTCCTCTATTATATAGGTCCTGCATTGCAGAAAGCTTGGCCGAAGTGATGTACTGGGCCATACGCACTACCCTCTGTAGCGCCTTACGTTCAGATGCCAAGCAGTTGCCATATCAGGCGGTGATACAACCGGTCATGATGCTTTCGATGGTGCAGCTGTAGAACTAAAATTGGGGACCTATGCAAAATCTTTTCAGTCTCCAGAAGGGGAATAGGTTTTGTCGTGCCCTCTTCACAACTGTCTTGGTGTATTTGGACCATGATAGTTTGTTTGCAATGTGGACACCAAGGAACTTGAAACTCTCAACCCGCTCCACTACAGCCCAGTTGATTTTAATGGGGGCCTGTTCGGCCCGCCTTTTCCTGTAGTCCACAATCAGCTCCGTTGTCTTGCTCACATTAAGGGAGAGGTTGTTTTCCTGGCACCACACTGCCAGTTATCTTACCTCCTCCCTATAGGCTGTCTCATTGTTGGTGATCAGGCCTACCACTGTTGTGTCATCAGTAAACTTAATGATTGTGTTGGAGTCATGTTTTCCACGCAGTCGTGGGTGAACAGGGAGTACAGGAGGGGACTAAGTACACACCCCTGAGGGCCCCAGTGTTGATGATCAGCATGGCAGATGTGTTGTTGCCTACCCTTACCACCTGGGGAGGGCCCATCAAGAAGTCCAGGATCCAGTTGCAGATGGAGGTATTAAAGTCCCAGTGTCCTTAGCTTAGTGATGAGCATCGTGGGCGCTATTGTCTTGAACACTAAGCTGTAGTCAATGAACAGCATTTTCACATATGTGTTCCTTTTGTCCCGGTGGGAAAGGGCCATGTGGAGTGCGATTGAGATTGCGTCATCTGTGGATCTGTTTGGGCGGTATGCTAATTTAATTGGGTCTAAGGTATCCGGGAGGATGCTATTGATGTGAGCCATGACCTTTAAAAGCACTTCATGGCTACTGACGTGAGTGCTATGGGGCGGTAATCATTTCGGCAGGTTTCCTTCACTTCCATGGGCACCAGGGACTATCGTGGTCTGCTTGAAACATTACAGACTCAGTCAGGGGAGAGGTTGAAAATGTCAGTGAAGACGCTTGCCAGTTGGTCCACACATGCTTTGAGAACACGTCCTGGTAATCCATCTGCCCCCGCGGCTTTGTGAATGTTGACCTGTTTAAAGGTCTTGCTCACATTGGCTACCGAGAGCGTTATCACAAAGTCATCCAAAACAGCTGGTGCTCTTGTGGATGCTTCAGTGCTGCTTTCCACAACGCATTTAGCTCATCTGGTAGGTACCCTGGGCTCACTGGATTTCCCTTTGTAGTCCGTAATAGTTTTCAAGCCCTGCCACATCCGACGAGCATCTTTTCTTGTTTGATGGTTCGGCTGAGGACATAGCGAGATTTCTTATAGGCGTCCGGATTAGTGTCCCGCTCCTTGAAAGCAGCAGCTCTAGCCTTTTGCTCAGTGCGGATGTTGCCTGTAATCCATGGTTTCTGGTTTGGATATGTACGGACGGTCATCTTGGGGACGACATTGTCGATGCACTTATTGATGAAGCCGATGACTGAGGTTTTATACTATTCAATGCCATAGGATGAATCCCGGAACATGTTCCAGTTTTTGCTAACAAAACAGTCCTGAAGCGTAGCATATATGGCCATATATGCCAAATGGAGGGCGGGGGAGAGCTTAGTACTCATCTCTGTGTGTGGAGTAGAAGTGGTACCTGAAATGTTTTCCCCTGGTTGCACATTTGACATGCTGGTAAAGATTTGGTAAAACTGATTTAAGTTTGCCTGCATTTTTTAATTTTATTTTACCTTTATTTAACTAGGCGAGAGTAATAATGTCATTATAGAGGGATGTCACAGGGCTCTGAAGAGGACTACAGCCCCAGAGTAATAATGTCATTATAGAGGCATGTCTACAGGGTAATAATGTCATTATAGAATGTCAGGGCTCTGACTACAGCCCCAGAGTAATAATGTCATTATAGAGGCATGTCACAGGGCTCTGAAGAGGACTACAGCCCCAGAGTAATAATGTCATTATAGAGGCATGTCACAGGGCTCTGAAGAGGACTACAGCCCCAGAGTAATAATGTCCCAGGGCTCTGAAGTAATAATGTCATTATAGAGGCATGTCACTCTGAGGGCTCTGTCATTATAGAATGTCAGGGCATTGAAGAGGACTACAGCCCCAGAGTAATAATGTAATTATAGAGGCATGTCACAGGGCTCTGAAGAGGACTACAGCCCCAGAGTAATAATGTCATTATAGAGGCATGTCACAGGGCTC
>NW_024606046.1:0-6474 GCF_018296145.1 Oncorhynchus tshawytscha | reverse complement strand
ACTACCATCACCCCTACTACCATCACCCCTACTACCATCACCCCTACTATCCGTACCACTACTACCATCACCCCTACTACCATCACCCCTACTACCTGTACTCACCTCCTCTACCTATCATTTCTACTACCTATCACCCCATTACCTGTACCACTACTCACCCACTTTACCTATACACATACCACTACTATTTACATACCCTACTACTATCACTTACTACTCATCACCTCTTACTACCACCACTACTATCACCCCTACTACCACCACCATCACTCATTTACCATCACCCATTACCTACTACCACTATCACCACTACTACACGTACTCAATTATCACTGCCATTACTTACCCTACTTCCCTGTACCACTACTACCTGCTTCACCCTTTACTATCACCTTTACTACTCACCTTTACTATACCACTACTACTAATCACCCTTTACTACCTATCCTTTACTACTAACACTTTATCACTCCCGTATTACCTACTACCACTACTACTATCACCCCCTACTACTATCACCCCATTACTACCTACTATCACCTTACTAAACCACTATCACCTTTATTTACCTTTCACCCCTACTATCCCTTACCACTACTACCATCACCCCTACTACCATCACCCCTACTACCATCACCCCTACTACCCATACCACCACTACCATCACCCCTACTACCCATACCACTACTACCATCACCTTTACTACTATCACGTACTACCTACTACCATCACTACTACTTCACCTACTACCTATTCCCACTACTACTATCACTGTATTTATCTGTGCATTTTCACTAGATACTACTTACTACTATCACCTTACTATCACTCCCTACTACCTATACTTTACTACCTCACCCTACTACCTATAACAGTACCATCACCCACTACTACCCGTACTCACTAGATCACCTTACTACACCGTACTACTACTCACTGCCTACTACCTGTACTCACTACTACCATCACCCCTACTACCACTCATACCCCTACTACTATCACTTACTACCATCACCCCCTACTACTACCCTATACCCCTACTACCATACCACTACTACCATCACCCTACTACCTATACCTACTACCATCACTTTACTACTATCACTCCCTACTACCTATCACTCCTACTACCACCTATATACTACTAGATCACTCCTGCATTACACGTACTATCACCTCTACACTCCTCACCGCATTTATCTGTACCTCCCTACTACCCTCGTCACCCCTACTACCTCACCCCTACTACCATCACCTCTACTACCCATCACCCCTACTACCATCACTTCCCTACTATCCGTACTACCACTACTACCATCACCTCTACTACCTGTACTACTACTATCACACCCTACTACCTATACCACTACTACCATCACCTCCCTACTAATTGCACCACTACTACCATCACCTTTACTACTCATCACCCCTACTACCATCACCTTACCCCTACTAACCGTACTCACTACTTCACCCTTTACTACTCAGACACTACTACTATCACTCCCTACTACTATCACTTTGCTACCTTGTATTTTACTACTACCATCACTCCCTACTACCTTCACCCCTACTATCTCCGTCTTGCATTTTTACCATCACCCTTTACTACTATCACTTACTACTATCACCCCTCTACTACCGCACCCCTACTACTATCACTCCCTTACTATCCGTATCTTACTACTATCACCCCTACTACCTCACTTCTAACTACCATCACCCCTACTACCTATTCCCTACTACTATCACCCTACTACCATACCACTACTACCATCACCCCTACTACCCATCACCCCTACTACCCGCACCCCTACTACCATCACCCCTAGTACCTATCACCCTACTACCATCACCCCTTACTACCATCACCTCATCACTATACTTTACTACTCAGATTTTTACTACTACTATCACTCCTACTTACCTGCATTTTCACCTCATTACCATCATCCCTTTACTACTTATACTTTACTACTATCACCCCTTTACTACTATCCATTTGCATTAATCTGTACCCTACTACTATCACTTTGTACTACCCATACCACTACTACCATCACCCTACTACCTATACCCTTGCTACTACTATCACCTCTACTACTATCACCCCTACTACCATCACCATTACTACCCATTCCCTACTACATCACCCCTACTAACCGTACCACTACTATCACTCCCTACTTACCTCTTTACTACCACTACTACTTTCACCCCTACTACTTTACTACCACTACTACCCGCACTTTACTACCATCACCCTACTACCTATCACCCTACTACCCGTACCACTACTACCATCACCCTACTACCATCACCTCCCTACTACCCATCACCCCTACTATCCGTACCACTGCTACCCATCACCCTACTACCCGTACCACTACTACCATCACCCCTACTATCTACCCCTACTACCATCACCCTACTACCCACCCCTACTACCATCACTACTACTACCCGTGCCACTACTCACTACTACACGTACCACTACTACCATCACCCCTACTACCTATACCCTTACTCCTATCACCCCTACTATCCATCACTACTACCATCACCCCTACTACCTGTATCACCCCTTTCACTACCACTACTCACCCCTACTTACCCATACCCCTACTACCATCACCCTACTATCCGTACCCTACTACTATCACTTACTACCTATCACCCTACTACCTATACTCCTACTACCATCACCTTTACTACCTATTCCACACTAGATCACCCCTACTACCGTACCACTACTACCATCACTTTACTACCCATACCCCTACTACCCGTACCACTACTACCATCACCCCTACACCATACCCCTCTACTATTCCCATCACCCCTACTACCCGTACCACTACTCACCCCTACTACCTGTACCACTACTACCATCACCCCCTACCTATACTACTCACTTATCACTTTGCATACCATCACCCTACTAACATCACCTCTACTATCACCATCTACTACTATCACTGCCTACTAACTGCATCACACTACTACCATCACCCTACTACCCACTTACCCTACTACTATCACCCTACCATCACCCCTACTACCGTATCTACTACTCATTACCATCCTCCCCCCCTACCATCACCCCTACTACCTATACCACTACTACCATCACCCCTACTACCCATACCACCCTACCATCCCCCCTACTACCACTCACCATCGTTACCCACCCCTACTACTCCACCATCACCTATCTTACCATCCCCCTACTAACCCTACTGCTATCATTACCATCAATACCTACTGCCTACTAGCTGCTATCATTACCATACCCCTGCTACAATCCGCACCACTACTACTGCATCATTGCCATCACCCCTACTGCCCTGTACCACTACTACCAGCACCCCTACTACTGCCATACCACTACTACCATCACCCTACTACCCTACCACTACTACCATCACCTGTACTACCATCGCCCCTACTACTCACTGCTACTAACTGCTGTCATTTGCCATCCGCCCTACCGCAGGCTGCTGTCGGTACCCACCAAGTACTGCCGCTACTGCTGTCATTGCCACCCCTTCTGATACTGCCCCGTACCTGCTGTCATACCATCACAATGCTGCTATCACTAGGCTGCGATTTACCATCATCGACCTGCCACCGCTAGGCTGCTGTCATTGCCATCACTCCCTACTACCTATACCGCTAGGCTACTACCCCGTAGTCAGTTATCACCCCTACTGATCTGCTTATCTTACCATCACCCCTCTGCTACTAGCACCTGTTGTCCTTACCGTCATCCATCACGCCGCTACTACCTGTCGTTGCCATGATCACCCCTACTACCACATTCCCCCTGTTATCTACTATCACCCTACTACCACCCAACTGCTATCATTACCATCACCCCTACTACCACTTCGTCACCTACTACCTATACCAACTAACCCCTCACCTGCTACCATCACCCCATCTACACCCTACTACCCCGTACTGCTATCATTGCCATCACCCCTACTACTACTACCCTATCATTACCATATCACTACTACCTATCACCTAAGGCTGCTACCCATACCACTACTGCCAGGCTAGGCTGCTATTTACCATCACCCCTACTACTATCACCTCTACTACTGTTCTACCTTACCTCACCCTGCTGCTGCCGCTACTGCCTACGTACCGTCGCCTACTACCGCTATACTGCTATCATTTGCCATCACCCCTACTATCCCCTGTACCACTACTACCATCACCCCTACTACCATCACCTGCTGTCTATCGCCCGCTACTGCCGCCACTACCATCACGTTACCGTACTACCCCTACTGCCACTCACCCCTATCACTACCATCACCCATACTACATCATTTTACTGCTGTCACTACCATCACCCCTACTACCATCATTACCCTGCTATCTACCATCACCCTACTATCCTGCTACCCTATCTACCATCACACTAATGCACGCCTACTAGGCTGTTATCACCCATCACCCACTACCATCACCACTACTACTGCTGATCACTTCCATTTCGACTACTACCATCACTGCTACATTACCATCACCCCTACTACATCACCACTACTGCTACTACCATCACCCCTACTACTACCACCACTACCATGCACTCATACTACCATCACCCCTACTACCCATCACCTACTACCATCACCATCAACTACCTGCATTTTACTACTTCACTTACTACCCGTACCACTACCATCACCCCTACTATACTACTACCATCACTACTACCTGTACCCCTATCTACCATACCCACTACTACCATCACCCCTACTACCATCACCCTACTACTATCACCCACTTTGCCGTCATTTACTCTTCACCCTACTACCTGTACTCATTTACCATCACCCCTACTACCCATTCACCCTACTACTATCACTTGTACCATCACCTACTACCCGCCCTACTACCACTACCATCACCTGCCTACCGCTGATCACTACTACTACCATCACCCTGCTACTACCTGTACTGCTACTCATCCACCCCTACTACCCGCACCTGCTACTACCATCACCCCTACTACCTCACTCCCTACTACCTGTATCATTACTACTGTCACCCTACTCCATCACGCCTACTATCACTTTGCCACTACTACCTCACCCTACTACCCATCACCCCTACCGTCACCTCTACTACCATCACCCCTACTACCCATACCCTACTGCCATCACCTCGTTGCCACTACTACCATCACCCCTACTACCTACTACTGCTACCCTCGTTACCATCACCCCTACTACCCCACCATACTACCATCACCCTACTGCCATCGCCCCTACTACCCGTACTACTACTATCACCCCCTACTACCCATACCACTACTACCTGTCACCCCCTACCTATACTGCTGCTGCGTAGGCCACTTACCATCACCCCCTACTACTGCCGCTACTACTCATTATTCTACTACCATCACCCCTACTACTGTTCACTACTCACCCCTACTACTATCCTGTACCACTCACTACCATCACCCCTACTACCACAACCTGTACCACTACTACCATCACCCTACTACCCATGCTATCATACCATCACCCCTACTACCCCGCTACCCATACCGTCACTTTACTACTATCACCCGCTACTACCATCACCACTACTACCATCACCCCACTCGCTACTAACCATTGTACTACTATCACCCCTACTACCCGTATTCTCACTACCATCACCCCTACTACCCATCACCCCTACTACCTGTACCACTACTACATCCGTTGCTACTACCATCACCCCTACTACCCCGTACCACTACTACCATCACCCCTACTACCATCACCCCTACTACCATCACCCTACTACACTACCTACTACCATCACCCCTACTATCCGTACCCTACTACCATCACCCTTACTACCATCACCACACTACCATCACCCCTACTACCCATTCCCTACTACCATCACTCCCTACTACCCGTATACCATCACCCCTACTACACATCACTCCCTACTACCATCACCCCTACTACCTATACCCTTTACTTCCTGTACCACTACTACCATCACCCCTACTACCATCACCACCTACTACCTGTATCACCTACTACCATCACTCCCTACTACCTACCACTACTACCATCACCCTACTACCATCACCCCTACTACCCTACTTCTACTACCATCACCCTGTACCCGCATTACTACTACCATCACCCCTACTACCTATACCACTATTACCATCACCTACTACCTGTGGTACTATCACTCCCTACTACCTATACCCTTACTACCATCACCCTTTACCATCACCTCATACCTATACTACTACTATCACCTCACTTATCAATTTACTTTGTATTTACCTATACCCTGCTACCATCACCCCTACTACTATCATACTACCTATACCACTACAACCATCACCCCTACTACCTCATTCCCTACTACTATCACCCCTACTACCATCACTCCCATTACTCGTGACCATCACTACCATCACCCCTACTACCCATACCC
>NW_024606045.1:0-6465 GCF_018296145.1 Oncorhynchus tshawytscha | reverse complement strand
GGAAATATATTGAACATTTTATTAGTAGTAGTGTGCTGAAGGAAGTAACGTGTTTGTCTGAAAATGACAGCATCCTTGTTGGCAGTGACTGATTTCAGTCACTCAGTAGAAATCAAATAAAAAAATGTTACTTGTCAAGAACTTTTGTTTAGCCGATGTTATTGCAGATGTAGTGAGCCGTCTATGAATATATGAAGTTATTGCAGATGGTTTATGCACCTAGTTCCGACAGTGAAGTATATATATATATATAATATCTAACAATTTAACAAATAGCTAATACACACAAATCTAAGTAAAGGACTGGAATTAAGAATATATGAATATATGGATGAGCAATGTCAGAGTGACATAGACTAAGAGCAGTTCATAGACTATTTACAGGGTAAGTGAACCAATATCTAAATACATAATTCAACTGAACATTATGTTTAAAGGGTTACTACCTTTAATACACTACAAGTGAAGGTGTCCACATACTTATGACTTCTTTAAATGGGGAGAATAGATACATAAGGTGTTTTAATTTCTAAATGGGAAAACAGATATATATGAAAATTCCCTAAAATAAAAAAGTTGCATTCAGAGTTTTACACCCACTGGGCAAACACTGGTTGAATAAACATTGTTTATTTTTCAACCAACATGGTGTAGACATTGAATTGACGTCTGTGCCCAGTTGGCAGGGATTGCTTTCAGTATGTGCGTTTGCCATAGGATGGTACTGTAGTATACAATCTGTGTCTGAGAAGGATGACTTGACTCATTCTATATGAAAGATAATTATTTATGTTCTATTAAGACAACATATATCTGATCTTTATGTGTTAGGTGAATAGTGTGTGTCTGCCAAACTGAGAAGAGACCATCTGTCTGAATAATACCAAAGCCTTTTCATTACAGGAACCTCCCTGAATACAGAGTATTCAGAAAATATTCATACCACTTGACTTATTCCTCATGTTATCGTGTTACAGCCTGAATTCAAAATGTATGAAAACACTTTTCTCAGTATGTGCGTTGGCCATAGGATGGTACTGTAGTATACAATCTGTGTCTGAGAAGGATGACTTGACTCATTCTATATGTTCTATTAAGACAACATATATCTGATCTTTATGTGTTAGGTGAAAAGTGTGCCTCTGACAAACTGAGAAGAGACCATCTGTCTGAATAATACCAAAGCCTTTCATTACAGGAATCCCCCTGAATACAGAGTATTCAGAACATATTCATACCACTTGACTTATTCCTCATGTTATCGTGTTACAGCCTGTTACAACACTTTTCTCGTCATCTACATGCAACACCTCATAATGACACAGTGAAAACAATGTGGAAGCACATTAAATACAGAAATATCTCATTTACATAAGGGTCCTATTTTATATCACAAGCAAATTATAAATGTTTCAAAAAATACTTCATAAAGCCTTTATATACACTACATTAATGTGTCACAAATCATCTACAACCACATGTCATCCTCTATTAAGGGTTCACTGTATGTATGAAAATACATTCAAATAAAAGCTGACATTCTATAACGTCAACTCAAATGAAAAAAGTGAAAATGGGACCCTTCTGTAAATGACATATTTCTGTATTTAATTTGCAATACATTTGCAAAAATGTCTAAAAAAAATATTGTCACATACATGTGGCTTTTAACTATGTGACATGAGCATTAATGTCAAATGTGACATAACCCACAAGGCCAAATATGACATAAACCTGTGCTTTATAAAGGGTGGCATAAGCAATGCTTAATAAAGGATTTATGAATCATATTACATTGAGGCATCACAAAGCAATTATAACCTTGTCATGCATTTCAGTAGAGCATTGCAATGCCAGGATAGATGGTTCGATTGCCGGGACCACCCATACGTAAAAATTATTTGCACGACTGACTTTCAGTCACTTTGGATAAAAGCATCTGCTAAATTGTCGATATTATATTACTCTAAAACATTTCTAGGATGACCCAACCTCTTTCCCTCTTGGGGGCATAGACAATATTGGGACCTGACCTCAACTTTCTCCAAAACTCTGTGCAGCAGGATGTTACGGTTTTCCTCCGTCGAAAGAGAGTCGGACCAAAATGCAGCGTGGTTAATACGACACATGTTTAATGACGAATAAACACGACAATACAAAAACGACAAACGAACGTGAAAACCTAAACAGCCTATCTGGTGACAACTAACACAAAGACAGGAACAATCATCCACGAAACACTCAAAGAATATGGCTGCCTAAATATGGTTCCCAATCAGAGACAACGAGAATCACCTGCCTCTGATTGAGAACCGCCTCAGGCAACCATAGACTTTGCTTGAACACCCCACTAAGCCACAATCCCAAAACCTACGAAAAAAAACCAATACACAAACACACCACAAATTAAACCCATGTCACACCCTGGCCTGACCAAATAAATAAAGAAAACACAAAATACTAAGACCAGGGCGTGACACAGGAAGACACAAACGTTCAGTTTTATTGCCTAATTCTGTTTTTTCTCCCCTAATTCCGTTTTCTCGGTTGAGTTTTTCAGGTTTCGGATATATTTAACTTTTATCTGATTTCCCCTGTTTTTAAACACATGTTTATGTATTTATAGAAAAACAACTACATTGTAATATCTGTGTTCACAACAATGCTTAAACCACATAAGGGGATTACTTTTCAGTTCTGGTATAAATCTGAGAAATGTTCATTTTTTAGTGTAGTTAACCTTTAATTCAGTGTGCATACCCTGCACACTGTTGCTTGGTTAGCATTGCTTCTGTAGTACAGTAAGCCACATGTGATGAGTTGCAAATAAAATGCCTACTAGTGGTACCACTGGACAGCAAAGAACGAGTAAGTTAAACTTTATTTGTTGTAATTAAAATTAATTTGTAGTAGTTAGATGTTGAGTTAGATTTCATAGCTACCTCAATCGTTTTTTGAAATTATTTTGAAGGCTCTGAGGGTACTGGTTTGAGGGGTCCAAACACCCTTTCCTGGTGTGGACGGACCACCGCAACCTGGAGTACATCAGGGCAGCAAAGAGGCTAAACCCGAGACAGGCCAGGTGGGCTCTATTCTTCGCCAGGTTCCAATTCACACTTTCATATAGGCCAGGCTCGAAGAACAAGAAGGCAGACGCCCTGCCTCGCGTCTATGACGCAAAGGAGAGGCAGGGAGAGGAGACCCCCATCATCCCTCCATCCTGTATAATCATGCCAGTGGTGTGGGACATGGACGCCGAAATTCGGCAGGTCCTGCGTATGGAAACAGCACCTGCACATTGCCCAGAGGACTGCGACAACGTGTCCACGGGTGTGCGGGACCGGCTCCTTACCTGGGCGCACACAGTGCCTGTGTTGTTTCGTCATCCTGGGATAGGCCATACCATCGCCTGCGTAACTGACAAGTACTGGTGGCCCACCTTGGCTAGAGACGTCAGGGTTTCCTGCTCCATCTGTGCCCAGTGTAAGACGCCCAGAAACCTCCCTTATGGGAAGTGCCTTCCCCTGCTGGTTCCACAATGAAACTGGTCTCACCGCTTGGTGGACTTTGTCACTGACCTTCCCCCCTCCCAGGGGAACACCACCGTTCTCATCATTGTGGACCGGTTTCCCAAAGCTTGTCGCCTCCTTCGAATGCCTTGGCTCCCGCCGGCCATGCAAACCATGGAGGCTCTTTTAACTCACGATCTTCTGGCACTACTGGATCCCAGAGGACATTGTGTCAGACCGTGGCCCTCAGTTCACCTCACACGTATGGAAGGCGTTCATGGAACACCTGGGGTCACGGTCAGTCTCACCTCCGGGTACCGTCCTCAAGCAAATGGGCAGGTGGAGAGGGTCAATAAGGAAGTGGGCATGTTGCTGAGATCTTACTGTCAGGACCGGCTGGGGGAGTGGGCAGATTTTCTACCTTGAGCTGAGTATGTTGGGGTATCAGCCGGCCCTGGCACCTTGGTATCCGAGGCAGACCGAAGACCCTGCAGTGGACGAGTGGTTTTGACATGCTGAGGAGATCTGGAACGCTGCACACACTCATCTCTATGTCGGCACAAGGAACAGACCGACCGCCATCGCAGTGAGGCACCTGTTTTCTCGCCTGGCGACCGGGTCTGGCTCTCCACCGGTACTGCTGCTCATTCCGTTCACCAGTTCCGGAGATCTACATCACCAGCTTTCTAGGCTTCACTGAAATGGATCATTACCACCAACCCCGGACTGTCTTGTCTCATTACACACACCTGGTTCCCATTCCCCTTGATAAGTAGGTGTAAATATGTGCCCTCTGTTCCACATTGTCCTTGTCAATTATTATTGAATTTCTGTTGCTCTGTTGTATCGGCTTGCATATTACCGTGTCAGTGTGCACTTGTTATTACGGGTCTAGTCTTGTGTATTGCTATTACTGGTCTTGTCCCATGTATTTATTAGAGATTTACAGCTCACTCTTTGTTTGGGTTACAGCACTGTGTTTTATATACAGTTGAAGTCAGAAGTTAACATACTCATAGGTTGGAGTCATTAAAACTCGGTTTTCAACCACTCCACAAATGTCTTCTTAACAAACTATAGATTTGGCAAGTTGGTTTGGACATCTACTTTTTGCATGATACAAGAAGTTATTCCAACAATTGTTTACAGACAGTTTATTTCACTTATAATTCACTGTATCACAATTCCAGTAGGTCAGAAGTGTACATACACTAAGTTGACTGTGCCTTGGAAAATTCCAGAAAATGATGTCATGGCTTTAGAAGCTTCAAATGATGTCAATTAGCCTGAAGCAATTTGAGGTGTACCTGTGGATGTATTTCAAGGCCTACCTTCAAACTCAGTTCCTCTTTGCTGGACATCATGGGAAAATCTAAAGTAATCGGCCAATACCTCTGAATTTTTTTTTTACCTCCACAAGTCTGGTTCATCCAGACTAGGAGCAATTTCCAAACGCCTGAAGGTACCACCTTCATCTGTACAAACAATAGTATGCAAGTATAAACACCATGGGACCACGCAGCCATCATACTGCTCAGGAAGGAGATGCGTTCTGTCTCCTAGAGATGAGCGTTCTTTGGTGCGAAAAGTGCAAACCAATCCCAGAACAACAGCAATTGACAATTTCTCACTTTTCATCTGTTTTCTGCCACTTGTTAATTCCTCATTAAATGACAGCTAATCCTATTTTAACTCTGAACTTCCTATAATTTTATTCCCTAGATTCACAAACATAGGATTGACATAGTTATGTTATACAATTGTTGTAATTGCTTCTTTCATGTAACAATACACGACATTACTTATCTCAGTGTTGTCATCATAGATACATGTTGTGTTGATACAGAATGATTTGGATGGATTGGATTTGAATGACTTTGAGAAGGCATAAGTTTGTGGTTGTTCCGTGTTATTCAATGATAAATAGCAAGTATTCTAAAAGTACATTCCGAGGACATCATGAGTCGTTCTATATGTTGTTTAACATCTCCCTCTAGTGGCTCAATTGTGACACAACGTTTTCATCAAGTGTACAGTCATGGCCAAAATTTTTGAGAATGACACAAATATAAATTTTCACAAAGTTTGCTGCCTCAGTTTGTATGATGGCAATGTGCAAATACTCCAGAATGTTATGAAGAGTGATCAGATGAATTGCAATTAATTGCAAAGTCCCTCTTTGCCATGCAAATGAACTGAATCCCCCCCCCAAAAACATTTCCACTGCATTTCACCCCTGCCACAAAAGGACCAGCTGACATTATGTCAGTGATTCTCTCGTTAACACAGCTGTGAGTGTTGATGATGACACGGCTGGAGATCACTCTGTCATGCTGATTGAGTTTGAATAACAGACTGGAAGCTTCAAAGGAGTGTGGCTCACTCGAGACACGCTATCGGAGTCAGTACATCCAGCTGGTTTCTTCACACATCGCGCCGACAGAAACAAGCATCTTTCTGGTAAGAAGAGGGGTGGGGTGGTATGCCTTATGATTAACGAGACGTGGTGTGATCATTACAACATAAAGGAACTCAAGTCCTTCTGTTCACCTGACTTAGAATTCCTCACAATCAAATGTCGACCGCATTATCTACCAAGAGACATCTCTTCGATTATAATCACAGCCGCATATTTTCCTCCCCAAGCAGACACATCGATGGCCCTGAACATGACCGAATACAAACAGTGTAGCTCTTCCCTCCGCAAGGCAATCAAACAAGCTAAGCCTCAGTATAGAGACAAAGTAGAGTTGCAATTCAACGGCTCAGACACAAGAGGTATGTGGCAGGGTCTACAGTCAATCACGGATTACAAAAAGAAAACCAGCCCCGTCGCGGACCAGGACGTCTTGCTCCCAGACAGACTAAACAACTTCTTTGCTCGCGTTGAGGACAATACAGTGCCACTGACACGGCCAGCTACCAAAACCTGCAGCCTCTCCTTCACTGCATCCGA
>NW_024606044.1:0-6463 GCF_018296145.1 Oncorhynchus tshawytscha | reverse complement strand
ATCATGTTTGTTACACTCTGGATGTCCAATGAACATTGTAGATAGTTTTCAGCAAGTTGCAACATGGAAATACAGAAATAAGCACTTTTCCATAAACAAGCTCTAAATCATGTTTGTTGCACTCTGGATGTCCAATTTTAGCTGTGCTGTCTATTTGAGATGAACTGAACATTGTAGATAGTTTTCAGCAAGTTGCAACATGGAAATACAGAAATAAGCACTTTTCCATAAACAAGCTCTAAATCATGTTTGTTGCACTCTGGATGTCAAGTTGTAACATGGAAATACAGAAATAAGCACTTTTCCATAAACAAGCTCTAAATCATGTTTGTTGCACTCTGGATGTCCAATTTTAGCTGTGCTGTCTATTTGAGATGAACTGAACATTGTAGATAGTTTTCAGCAAGTTGCAACATGGAAATACAGAAATAAGCACTTTTCCATAAACAAGCTCTAAATCATGTTTGTTGCACTCTGGATGTCCAATTTTAGCTGTGCTGTCTATTTGAGATGAACTGAACATTGTAGATAGTTTTCAGCAAGTTGTAACATGGAAATACAGAAATAAGCACTTTTCCATAAACAAGCTCTAAATCATGTTTGTTGCACTCTGGATGTCCAATTTTAGCTGTGCTGTTTATTTGAGATGAACTGAACATTGTAGATAGTTTTCAGCAAGTTGCAACATGGAAATACAGAAATAAGCACTTTTCCATAAACAAGCTCTAAATCATGTTTGTTGCACTCTGGATGTCCAATGAACATTGTAGATAGTTTTCAGCAAGTTGCAACATGGAAATACAGAAATAAGCACTTTTCCATAAACAAGCTCTAAATCATGTTTGTTGCACTCTGGATGTCCAATTTTAGCTTTGCTGTTTATTTGAGATGAACTGAACATTGTAGATAGTTTTCAGCAAGTTGCAACATGGAAATACAGAAATAAGCACTTTTCCATAAACAAGCTCTAAATCATGTTTGTTGCACTCTGGATGTCCAATGAACATTGTAGATAGTTTTCAGCAAGTTGCAACATGGAAATACAGAAATAAGCACTTTTCCATAAACAAGCTCTAAATCATGTTTGTTGCACTCTGGATGTCCAATTTTAGCTTTGCTGTTTATTTGAGATGAACTGAACATTGTAGATAGTTTTCAGCAAGTTGCAACATGGAAATACAGAAATAAGCACTTTTCCATAAACAAGCTCTAAATCATGTTTGTTACACTCTGGATGTCCAATGAACATTGTAGATAGTTTTCAGCAAGTTGCAACATGGAAATACAGAAATAAGCACTTTTCCATAAACAAGCTCTAAATCATGTTTGTTGCACTCTGGATGTCCAATTTTAGCTGTGCTGTCTATTTGAGATGAACTGAACATTGTAGATAGTTTTCAGCAAGTTGCAACATGGAAATACAGAAATAAGCACTTTTCCATAAACAAGCTCTAAATCATGTTTGTTGCACTCTGGATGTCCAATTTTAGCTGTGCTGTCTATTTGAGATGAACTGAACATTGTAGATAGTTTTCAGCAAGTTGCAACATGGAAATACAGAAATAAGCACTTTTCCATAAACAAGCTCTAAATCATGTTTGTTGCACTCTGGATGTCCAATTTTAGCTGTGCTGTTTATTTGAGATGAACTGAACATTGTAGATAGTTTTCAGCAAGTTGCAACATGGAAATACAGAAATAAGCACTTTTCCATAAACAAGCTCTAAATCATGTTTGTTACACTCTGGATGTCCAATGAACATTGTAGATAGTTTTCAGCAAGTTGCAACATGGAAATACAGAAATAAGCACTTTTCCATAAACAAGCTCTAAATCATGTTTGTTGCACTCTGGATGTCCAATTTTAGCTGTGCTGTCTATTTGAGATGAACTGAACATTGTAGATAGTTTTCAGCAAGTTGCAACATGGAAATACAGAAATAAGCACTTTTCCATAAACAAGCTCTAAATCATGTTTGTTGCACTCTGGATGTCCAATTTTAGCTGTGCTGTCTATTTGAGATGAACTGAACATTGTAGATAGTTTTCAGCAAGTTGCAACATGGAAATACAGAAATAAGCACTTTTCCATAAACAAGCTCTAAATCATGTTTGTTGCACTCTGGATGTCCAATTTTAGCTGTGCTGTCTATTTGAGATGAACTGAACATTGTAGATAGTTTTCAGCAAGTTGCAACATGGAAATACAAAATAAGCACTTTTCCATAAACAAGCTCTAAATCATGTTTGTTGCACTCTGGATGTCCAATTTTAGCTGTGCTGTCTATTTGAGATGAACTGAACATTGTAGATAGTTTTCAGCAAGTTGTAACATGGAAATACAGAAATAAGCACTTTTCCATAAACAAGCTCTAAATCATGTTTGTTGCACTCTGGATGTCCAATTTTAGCTGTGCTGTTTATTTGAGATGAACTGAACATTGTAGATAGTTTTCAGCAAGTTGCAACATGGAAATACAGAAATAAGCACTTTTCCATAAACAAGCTCTAAATCATGTTTGTTACACTCTGGATGTCCAATGAACATTGTAGATAGTTTTCAGCAAGTTGCAACATGGAAATACAGAAATAAGCACTTTTCCATAAACAAGCTCTAAATCATGTTTGTTGCACTCTGGATGTCCAATTTTAGCTGTGCTGTCTATTTGAGATGAACTGAACATTGTAGATAGTTTTCAGCAAGTTGCCATGGAAATACAGAAATAAGCACTTTTCCATAAACAAGCTCTAAATCATGTTTGTTGCACTCTGGATGTCCAATGAACATTGTAGATAGTTTTCAGCAAGTTGCAACATGGAAATACAGAAATAAGCACTTTTCCATAAACAAGCTCTAAATCATGTTTGTTGCACTCTGGATGTCCAATTTTAGCTTTGCTGTTTATTTGAGATGAACTGAACATTGTAGATAGTTTTCAGCAAGTTGCAACATGGAAATACAGAAATAAGCACTTTTCCATAAACAAGCTCTAAATCATGTTTGTTACACTCTGGATGTCCAATGAACATTGTAGATAGTTTTCAGCAAGTTGCAACATGGAAATACAGAAATAAGCACTTTTCCATAAACAAGCTCTAAATCATGTTTGTTGCACTCTGGATGTCCAATTTTAGCTGTGCTGTCTATTTGAGATGAACTGAACATTGTAGATAGTTTTCAGCAAGTTGCAACATGGAAATACAGAAATAAGCACTTTTCCATAAACAAGCTCTAAATCATGTTTGTTGCACTCTGGATGTCCAATTTTAGCTGTGCTGTCTATTTGAGATGAACTGAACATTGTAGATAGTTTTCAGCAAGTTGCAACATGGAAATACAGAAATAAGCACTTTTCCATAAACAAGCTCTAAATCATGTTTGTTGCACTCTGGATGTCCAATTTTAGCTGTGCTGTTTATTTGAGATGAACTGAACATTGTAGATAGTTTTCAGCAAGTTGCAACATGGAAATACAGAAATAAGCACTTTTCCATAAACAAGCTCTAAATCATGTTTGTTACACTCTGGATGTCCAATGAACATTGTAGATAGTTTTCAGCAAGTTGCAACATGGAAATACAGAAATAAGCACTTTTCCATAAACAAGCTCTAAATCATGTTTGTTGCACTCTGGATGTCCAATTTTAGCTGTGCTGTTTATTTGAGATGAACTGAACATTGTAGATAGATAGTTTTCAGCAAGTTGCAACATGGAAATACAGAAATAAGCACTTTTCCATAAACAAGCTCTAAATCATGTTTGTTACACTCTGGATGTCCAATGAACATTGTAGATAGTTTTCAGCAAGTTGCAACATGGAAATACAGAAATAAGCACTTTTCCATAAACAAGCTCTAAATCATGTTTGTTGCACTCTGGATGTCCAATTTTAGCTGTGCTGTCTATTTGAGATGAACTGAACATTGTAGATAGTTTTCAGCAAGTTGCAACATGGAAATACAGAAATAAGCACTTTTCCATAAACAAGCTCTAAATCATGTTTGTTGCACTCTGGATGTCCAATTTTAGCTGTGCTGTCTATTTGAGATGAACTGAACATTGTAGATAGTTTTCAGCAAGTTGCAACATGGAAATACAGAAATAAGCACTTTTCCATAAACAAGCTCTAAATCATGTTTGTTACACTCTGGATGTCCAATGAACATTGTAGATAGTTTTCAGCAAGTTGCAACATGGAAATACAGAAATAAGCACTTTTCCATAAACAAGCTCTAAATCATGTTTGTTGCACTCTGGATGTCCAATTTTAGCTGTGCTGTCTATTTGAGATGAACTGAACATTGTAGATAGTTTTCAGCAAGTTGCAACATGGAAATACAGAAATAAGCACTTTTCCATAAACAAGCTCTAAATCATGTTTGTTGCACTCTGGATGTCCAATTTTAGCTGTGCTGTCTATTTGAGATGAACTGAACATTGTAGATAGTTTTCAGCAAGTTGCAACATGGAAATACAGAAATAAGCACTTTTCCATAAACAAGCTCTAAATCATGTTTGTTGCACTCTGGATGTCCAATTTTAGCTGTGCTGTCTATTTGAGATGAACTGAACATTGTAGATAGTTTTCAGCAAGTTGCAACATGGAAATACAGAAATAAGCACTTTTCCATAAACAAGCTCTAAATCATGTTTGTTGCACTCTGGATGTCCAATTTTAGCTGTGCTGTCTATTTGAGATGAACTGAACATTGTAGATAGTTTTCAGCAAGTTGTAACATGGAAATACAGAAATAAGCACTTTTCCATAAACAAGCTCTAAATCATGTTTGTTGCACTCTGGATGTCCAATTTTAGCTGTGCTGTTTATTTGAGATGAACTGAACATTGTAGATAGTTTTCAGCAAGTTGCAACATGGAAATACAGAAATAAGCACTTTTCCATAAACAAGCTCTAAATCATGTTTGTTACACTCTGGATGTCCAATGAACATTGTAGATAGTTTTCAGCAAGTTGCAACATGGAAATACAGAAATAAGCACTTTTCCATAAACAAGCTCTTAAATCATGTTTGTTGCACTCTGGATGTCCAATTTTAGCTGTGATGTCTATTTGAGATGAACTGAACATTGTACATAGTTTTCAGCAAGTTGCAACATGGAAATACAGAAATAAGCACTTTTCCATAAACAAGCTCTAAATCATGTTTGTTACACTCTGGATGTCCAATGAACATTGTAGATAGTTTTCAGCAAGTTGCAACATGGAAATACAGAAATAAGCACTTTTCCATAAACAAGCTCTAAATCATGTTTGTTGCACTCTGGATGTCCAATTTTAGCTGTGCTGTCTATTTGAGATGAACTGAACATTGTAGATAGTTTTCAGCAAGTTGCAACATGGAAATACAGAAATAAGCACTTTTCCATAAACAAGCTCTAAATCATGTTTGTTACACTCTGGATGTCCAATGAACATTGTAGATAGTTTTCAGCAAGTTGCAACATGGAAATACAGAAATAAGCACTTTTCCATAAACAAGCTCTAAATCATGTTTGTTGCACTCTGGATGTCCAATTTTAGCTGTGCTGTCTATTTGAGATGAACTGAACATTGTAGATAGTTTTCAGCAAGTTGCAACATGGAAATACAGAAATAAGCACTTTTCCATAAACAAGCTCTTAAATCATGTTTGTTGCACTCTGGATGTCCAATTTTAGCTGTGCTGTCTATTTGAGATGAACTGAAAATTGTAGATAGTTTTCAGCAAGTTGCAACATGGAAATACAGAAATAAGCACTTTTCCATAAACAAGCTCTAAATCATGTTTGTTGCACTCTGGATGTCCAATTTTAGCTGTGCTGTTTATTTGAGATGAACTGAACATTGTAGATAGTTTTCAGCAAGTTGCAACATGGAAATACAGAAATAAGCACTTTTCCATAAACAAGCTCTAAATCATGTTTGTTGCACTCTGGATGTCCAATGAACATTGTAGATAGTTTTCAGCAAGTTGCAACATGGAAATACAGAAATAAGCACTTTTCCATAAACAAGCTCTAAATCATGTTTGTTGCACTCTGGATGTCCAATTTTAGCTTTGCTGTTTATTTGAGATGAACTGAACATTGTAGATAGTTTTCAGCAAGTTGCAACATGGAAATACAGAAATAAGCACTTTTCCATAAACAAGCTCTAAATCATGTTTGTTACACTCTGGATGTCCAATGAACATTGTAGATAGTTTTCAGCAAGTTGCAACATGGAAATACAGAAATAAGCACTTTTCCATAAACAAGCTCTTAAATCATGTTTGTTGCACTCTGGATGTCCAATTTTAGCTGTGCTGTCTATTTGAGATGAACTGAACATTGTAGATAGTTTTCAGCAAGTTGCAACATGGAAATACAGAAATAAGCACTTTTCCATAAACAAGCTCTAAATCATGTTTGTTGCACTCTGGATGTCCAATTTTAGCTGTGCTGTTTATTTGAGATGAACT
>NW_024606043.1:0-6462 GCF_018296145.1 Oncorhynchus tshawytscha | reverse complement strand
AGAAGATACAGGGAGTATATGGTGGTGGAATGGAGAAAGATACAGGGGAAGTATGTGGGTGGTGGAATAGAAGATACAGGGGGAGTATATGAGTGGTGGAATGGAGAGATACAGGGGAGTATATGGTGGTGGAATGGAGAGAGATACAGGGAAAGTATATGGTGGTGGAATGGAGAAGATACAGGGGAGTATATGGTGGTGGAATGGAGAGAAGATACAGGGGAGTATATGGTGGTGGAATAGAGAGAGATACAGGGGGAGTATATGGTGGTGGAATGAGAGAAAGAGATACAGAGGGAGGGAGTATATGGTGGTGGAATAGAGAAGATACAGGGGGAGTATATGGTGGTGGAATGGAGAGAGATACAGGGGGAGTATATGGTGGTGGAATGGAGAGAGAATACAGGGGGGAGTATATGGTGGTGGAATAGGGAGAGATACAGGGGGAGTATATGGTGGTGGAATGGAGAGAGAGATACAGGGGAGTATATGGTGGTGGAATGGAGAGAGATACAGGGGAGTATATGGTGGTGGAATAGAGAGAGATACAGGGGGAGTATATGGTGGTGGAATGGAGAGATACAGAGGGAGTATATGGTGGTGGAATGGAGAAGAGATACAGGGGGAGTATATGGTGGTGGAATAGAGAGATACAGGGGAGTATATGGGTGGTGGAATGGAAGAGAGAGATACAGGGAGTATATGGTGGTGGAATAGAGAGAGATACAGGGGAGTATATGGTGGTGGAATGGAGAAGAGAGTCATAGGGGGAGTATATAGGGTGGTGGAATGGAGAAAGATAAGGAGATGGGATGGTGGAATGGAAGATACAGGGGAGTATATGGTGGTGGAATGGAGAGAGAGATACAGGGGAGTATATGGTGGTGGAATGGAGAGATACAGAGAAAGTATGATGGTGAGAGAGAGAGGATACATGGTGGTGCGGAGAGAGATAAGGGCAGAGAAGTGCAAAGAAGTACGAGCAGTGCATAGAAGTACGCAGGTGGGGAAATAGAGAGATACGAGCAGTGGTGGAAAAGAGAGACATACAGGGGGAGATGCGTGGTGTGGAGGGAGGTCAGTAGAGGCGGGAGAATGGTGTGTGCCAGAGTATATGGTGGTGAGTGGAAGAGAGAGAGATAAGTAGTAGATGGTGGTGGACGAGAGAGATGGAGAGATACGATGAGAGAGAGATGAGGGTAGTATATGGAGAGAACGAGAGATACAGGGGATATATGGTGGTGGAATGGACAGATAGACAGATAGATTAGACAGACAGATAGATAGATAGATAGATAGATAGACAGACAGATAGATAGATAGATAGATAGATAGATAGATAGATAGATAGATAGATAGATAGATAGATAGATAGAAGATAGATAGATAGATAGATATAGATAGATAGATAGATAGATAGATAGATAGATAGATAGATAGATAGATAGATAGATAGATAGATAGATAGATAGATAGATAGATAGATAGATAGATAGAGAAAAAGGAGATTATATACAGTAAAATAATGCCATGGAAATTCCTAACCAAATCTTGTCTGCTAAATTACAGCCATATGGCATAGCCAGATCAGGGCCTAACATAAAAGACAACTCGACTACGCTATTCTGTTCTCCTGAAATAGATTACATTCTCTTCATATCATGGTTCTTTCGACCTGTCTAAAATAAATCATGGATTTATTGTGGTGGTAGAAGGTTTATTGTGATGGTGTGAGTAGACTATATTACATGGATTTATTGTGATGGTGTAGGTAGACTATATTACATGGATTTATTGTGATGGTGTGAGCTATATTACATGGATTTGTGAAGGTGTAGGCTATATTACATGGATTTGTGGTGATGGTGTAGGTAGACTATATTACATGGATTTATTGTGATGGTGTAGGTAGACTATATTACATGGATTTATTGTGATGGTGTAGGTAGACTATATTACATGGATTTATTGTGATGGTGTAGGTAGACTATATTACATGGATTTATTGTGATGGTGTAGGTAGACTATATTACATGGATTTATTGTGGATGGTGTAGGTAGACTATATTACATGGATTTATTGTGATGGTGTAGGTAGACTATATTACATGGATTTATTGTGATGGTGTGGTAGACTATATTACATGGATTTATTGTGATGGTGTAGGTAGACTATATTACATGAATTTATTGTGAAGGTGGCAAGCTATATTACATGGATTTTATTGTGATGGTGTGGGGTAGACTATATTACATGGATTTATTGTGATGGTGAACTATATTACATAGATTTATTGAAGAAGACTATATTACATGAATTTATTGTGATGGTGTGGCTATATTACATGAATTTATATTTGCTATATTACATAGATTTATTGTGATGGTGTGATAGACTATATTACATGGATTTATTGTGATGGTGTAGGTAGACTATATTACATGGATTTATTGTGATGGTGTAGGTAGACTATATTACATGGATTTATTGTGATGGTGTAGGTAGACTATATTACATGGATTTATTGTGAAGGTGTAGGTAGACTATATTACATGGATTTATTGTGAAGGTGTAGGTGGACTATATTACATGGTGTGAAGGTGTAGGCTATATTATATGGATTTATTGTGAAGGTAGACTATATTTGGTGTAGGCTATATTACATGGATTTATTGTGATGGTGTAGGCTATATTACATGGATTTATTGTGATGGTGTAGACTATATTACATGGATTTATTGTGATGGTGTAGGCTATATTACATGGATTTATTGTGATGGTGTAGGTAGACTATATTACATGGATTTATTGTGATGGTGTAGGACTATATTACATGGATTTATTGTGATGGTGTAGACTATATTACATGGATTTATTGTGATGGTGTAGGTAGACTATATTACATGGATTTATTGTGATGGTGTAGACTATATTACATGGATTTATTGTGATGGTGTAGGTAGACTATATTACATGGATTTATTGTGATGGTGTAGGTAGACTATATTACATGGATTTATTGTGATGGTGTAGGCTATATTACATGGATTTATTGTGATGGTGTAGGTAGACTATATGACATGGATTTATTGTGATGGTGTAGGTAGACTAGATTACATGGATTTATTGTGATGGTGTAGGTAGACTAGATTACATGGATTTATTGTGATGGTGTAGGCTATATTACATGGATTTATTGTGATGGTGTAGGCTATATTATTATTATTTATTGTGATGGTGTAGACTATATTACATGGATTTATTGTGATGGTGTAGGCTATATTACATGGATTTATTGTGATGGTGTAGGTAGACTATATTACATGGATTTATTGTGATGGTGTAGGTAGACTATATTACATGGATTTATTGTGATGGTGTAGGTAGACTATATTACATGGATTTATTGTGATGGTGTAGACTATATTACATGGATTTATTGTGATGGTGTAGGTAGACTATATTACATGGATTTATTGTGAAGGTGTAGACTATATTACATGGATTTATTGTGATGGTGTAGGTAGACTATATTACATGGATTTATTGTGAAGGTGTAGGTAGACTATATTACATGGATTTATTGTGATGGTGTAGGTAGACTATATTACATGGATTTATTGTGATGGTGTAGGCTATATTACATGGATTTATTGTGATGGTGTAGGTAGACTATATTACATGGATTTATTGTGAAGGTGTAGGTAGACTATATTACATGGATTTATTGTGATGGTGTAGGTAGACTATATTACATGGATTTATTGTGATGGTGTAGGTAGACTATATTACATGGATTTATTGTGATGGTGTAGGTAGACTATATTACATGGATTTATTGTGATGGTGTAGGTAGACTATATTACATGGATTTATTGTGATGGTGTAGGTAGACTATATTACATGGATTTATTGTGATGGTGTAGGCTATATTACATGGATTTATTGTGATGGTGTAGGTAGACTATATTACAGCAGCCTGTTATGGATTTATTGTGATGGTGTAGGTAGCCTATATTACATGGATTTATTGTGATGGTGTAGGCTATATTACATGGATTTATTGTGATGGTGTAGGCTATATTACATGGATTTATTGTGATGGTGTAGACTATATTACATGGATTTATTGTGATGGTGTAGGCTATATTATTATTATTTATTGTGATGGTGTAGACTATATTACATGGATTTATTGTGATGGTGTAGGCTATATTATTATTATTTATTGTGATGGTGTAGACTATATTACATGGATTTATTGTGATGGTGTAGGTAGACTATATTACATGGATTTATTGTGATGGTGTAGGTAGACTATATTATATGGATTTATTGTGATGGTGTAGGCTATATTATATGGATTTATTGTGATGGTGTAGGCTATATTACATGGATTTATTGTGATGGTGTAGGTAGACTATATTACATGGATTTATTGTGATGGTGTAGGTAGACTATATTACATGGATTTATTGTGATGGTGTAGACTATATTACATGGATTTATTGTGAAGGTGTAGGTAGACTATATTACATGGATTTATTGTGAAGGTGTAGGTAGACTATATTACATGGATTTATTGTGAAGGTGTAGGTAGACTATATTACATGGATTTATTGTGATGGTGTAGGTAGACTATATTACATGGATTTATTGTGAAGGTGTAGGTAGACTATATTACATGGATTTATTGTGAAGGTGTAGGCTATATTACATGGATTTATTGTGAAGGTGTAGGTAGACTATATTACATGGATTTATTGTGATGGTGTAGGCTATATTACATGGATTTATTGTGAAGGTGTAGGCTATATTACATGGATTTATTGTGATGGTGTAGACTATATTACATGGATTTATTGTGATGGTGTAGGCTATATTACATGGATTTATTGTGAAGGTGTAGGTAGACTATATTACATGGATTTATTGTGAAGGTGTAGGTAGACTATATTACATGGATTTATTGTGATGGTGTAGAATAGATTAAATGGATTTATTGTGATGGTGTAGGTAGACTATATTACATGGATTTATTGTGATGGTGTAGAATAGATTAAATGGATTTATTGTGATGGTGTAGGTAGACTATATTACATGGATTTATTGTGAAGGTGTAGGTAGACTATATTACATGGATTTATTGTGATGGTGTAGAATAGATTAAATGGATTTATTGTGATGGTGTAGGTAGACTATATTACATGGATTTATTGTGAAGGTGTAGGTAGACTATATTACATGGATTTATTGTGAAGGTGTAGGTAGACTATATTATATGGATTTATTGTGAAGGTGTAGGTAGACTATATTACATGGATTTATTGTGATGGTGTAGGCTATATTATATGGATTTATTGTGATGGTGTAGGTAGACTATATTACATGGATTTATTGTGAAGGTGTAGGCTATATTACATGGATTTATTGTGATGGTGTAGGTAGACTATATTACATGGATTTATTGTGAAGGTGTAGGTAGACTATATTACATGGATTTATTGTGAAGGTGTAGGTAGACTATATTACATGGATTTATTGTGAAGGTGTAGACTATATTACATGGATTTATTGTGATGGTGTAGGTAGACTATATTACATGGATTTATTGTGAAGGTGTAGACTATATTACATGGATTTATTGTGATGGTGTAGGTAGACTATATTACATGGATTTATTGTGAAGGTGTAGGTAGACTATATTACATGGATTTATTGTGAAGGTGTAGGTAGACTATATTACATGGATTTATTGTGAAGGTGTAGGCTATATTATATGGATTTATTGTGATGGTGTAGGTAGACTATATTACATGGATTTATTGTGAAGGTGTAGGTAGACTATATTACATGGATTTATTGTGATGGTGTATATATTACATGGTTTATTGTGATGGTGTAGGCTATATTACATGGATTTATTATGATGGTGTAGGTAGACTATATTACATGGATTTATTGTGATGGTGTAGGCTATATTACATGGATTTATTGTGATGGTGTAGGTAGACTATATTACATGGATTTATTGTGATGGTGTAGACTATATTACATGGATTTTTGTGATGGTGTAGGTAGACTATATTACATGGATTTATTGTGATGGTGTAGGCTATATTATATGGATTTATTGTGATGGTGTAGGTAGACTATATTACATGGATTTATTGTGAAGGTGTAGGCTATATTATATGGATTTATTGTGATGGTGTAGGTAGACTATATTACATGGATTTATTGTGATGGTGTAGGCTATATTATATGGATTTATTGTGATGGTGTAGGTAGACTATATTACATGGATTTATTGTGATGGTGTAGACTATATTACATGGATTTATTGTGAAGGTGTAGGTAGACTATATTACATGGATTTATTGTGATGGTGTAGGCTATATTATATGGATTTATTGTGATGGTGTAGGTAGACTATATTACATGGATTTATTGTGAAGGTG
>NW_024606042.1:0-6457 GCF_018296145.1 Oncorhynchus tshawytscha | reverse complement strand
TATTGTGACAGAACAGCTTGATCTACTGTCTCTATTATAATATGACAGACCAGCTACATCTACTGTCTCTATTATAAAGCTTGATCTACCATCTCTATTATTTTATGACATGCCAGCTAGATCTACTGTCTCTATTATAATATGACAGACCAGCTAGATCTACTGTCTCTATTATATTATGACAGACCAGCTAGATCTACTGTCTCTATTATAATATGACAGACCAGCTAGATCTACTGTCTCTATTAGATTATGACAGACCAGCTTGAACTACTGTCTCTATTATAATATGACAGACCAGCTAGATCTACTGTCTGTATTATAATATGACAGACCAGCTAGATCTACTGTCTCTATTATATTGTGACAGACCAGCTAGATCTACTGTCTCTATTATAATATGACAGACCAGCTAGATCTACTGTCTCTATTATAATATGACAGACCAGCTAGATCTACTGTCTCTATTATAATATGACAGACCAGCTAGATCTACTGTCTCTATTATATTTTGACAGACCAGCTTGATCTACCATCTCTATTATTTTATGACATGCCAGCTAGATCTACTGTCTCTATTATAATATGACAGACCAGCTAGATCTACTGTCTCTATTATATTATGACAGACCAGCTAGATCTACTGTCTCTATTATAATATGACAGACCAGCTAGATCTACTGTCTCTCTTATATTATGACAGACCAGCTTGAACTACTGTCTCTATTATAATATGACAGACCAGCTAGATCTACTGTCTGTATTATAATACGACAGACCAGCTAGATCTACTGACAGACCAGCTAGATCTACTGTCTCTATTATAATATGACAGACCAGCTAGATCTACTGTCTCTATTATATTATGACAGACCAGCTAGATCTACTGTCTCTATTATAATTATGACAGACCAGCTAGATCTACTGTCTCTATTATATTTTGACAGACCAGCTAGATCTACTGTCTCTATTATAATATGACAGACCAGCTAGATCTACTGTCTCTATTATAATATGACAGACCAGCTAGATCTACTGTCTCTATTATATTGACAGAAGCAGCTTGATCTACTGTCTCTATTATAATATGACAGACCAGCTAGATCTACTGTCTCTATTATAATATGACAGACCAGCTAGATCTACTGTCTCTATTATATTATGACAGACCAGCTAGATCTACTATATTATGACAGACCAGCTTGATCTACTGTCTCTATTATTTTATGACAGACCAGCTAGATCTACTGTCTCTATTATAATATGACAGACCAGCTAGATCTACTGTCTCTATTATAATATGACAGACCAGCTAGATCTACTGTCTCTATTATATATGACAGACCAGCTAGATCTACTGTCTCTATTATAATATGACAGACCAGCTAGATCTACTGCAGACCAGCTACTGTCTCTATTATATTGTGACAGAGCAGCTTGATCTACTGTCTCTATTATAATATGACAGACCAGCTAGATCTACTGTCTCTATTATAATATGACAGACCAGCTAGATCTACTGTCTCTATTATAATATGACAGACCAGCTAGATCTACTGTCTCTATTATAATATGACAGACCAGCTAGATCTACTGTCTCTATTATAATATGACAGACCAGCTAGATCTACTGTCTCTATTATAATGACAGACCAGCTAGATCTACTGTCTCTATTATAATATGACAGACCAGCTAGATCTACTGTCTCTATTATAATATGACAGACCAGCTAGATCTACTGTCTCTATTATAATATGACAGACCAGCTAGATCTACTGTCTCTATTATAATATGACAGACCAGCTAGATCTACTGTCTCTCTTATATTATGACAGACCAGCTTGATCTACTATCTCTATTATTTTATGACAGACCAGCAAGATCTACTGTCTCTATTATATTTTGACAGGCCAGCTAGATCTACTGTCTCTATTATAATATGACAGACCAGCTAGATCTACTGTCTCTATTATATTATGACAGACCAGCTTGATCTACTGTCTCTATTATAATATGACAGACCAGCTAGATCTACTGTCTCTATTATATTGTGACAGAGCAGCTTGATCTACTGTCTCTATTATAATATGACAGACCAGCTACATCTACTTTCTGTATTATAATATGACAGACCAGCTAGATCTACTGTCTCTATTATAATATGACAGACCAGCTAGATCTACTGTCTAAATTATAATATGACAGACCAGCTAGATCTACTGTCTCTATTATAATATGACAGACCAGCTAGATCTACGGTCTCTATTATATTATCACAGAACAGCTAGATCTACTGTCTCTATTATATTATGGCTGACCAGCAAGATCTACTGTCTCTATTATAATATGACAGACCAGCTAGATCTACTGTCTCTCTTATATTATGACAGACCAGCTTGATCTACTATCTCTATTATAATATGACAGACCAGCTAGATCTACTGTCTCTATTATATTATGACAGACCAGCTTGATCTACTATCTCTATTATTTTATGACAGACCAGCAAGATCTACTGTCTCTATTATATTTTGACAGGCCAGCTAGATCTACTGTCTCTATTATAATATGACAGACCAGCTAGATCTACTGTCTCTATTATAATATGACAGACCAGCTAGATCTACTGTCTCTATTATATTATGACAGACCAGCTTGATCTACTGTCTCTATTATAATATGACAGACCAGCTAGATCTACTGTCTCTATTATATTATGACAGACCAGCTAGATCTACTGTCTCTATTATAACATGACAGACCAGCTAGATCTACTGTCTCTATTATAATATGACAGACCAGCTAGATCTACTGTCTCTATTATAATATGACAGACCAGCTAGATCTACTGTCTCTATTATATTATGACAGACCAGCTAGATCTACTGTCTCTATTATATTATGACAGACCAGCTTGATCTACTGTCTCTATTATTTTATGACATGCCAGCTAGATCTACTGTCTCTATTATAATATGACAGACCAGCTAGATCTACTGTCTCTATTATATTATGACAGACCAGCTAGATCTACTGTCTCTATTATAATATGACAGACCAGCTAGATCTACTGTCTCTATTAGATTATGACAGACCAGCTTGAACTACTGTCTCTATTATAATATGACAGACCAGCTAGACAGACCAGCTCTACTGTCTCTATTATAATATGACAGACCAGCTAGATCTACTGTCTCTATTATAATATGACAGACCAGCTAGATCTACTGTCTCTATTATAATATGACAGACCAGCTAGATCTACTGTCTCTATTATAATATGACAGACCAGCTAGATCTACTGTCTCTATTATAATATGACAGACCAGCTAGATCTACTGTCTCTATGACAGACCAGCTAGATATACTTATGACAGACAGACCAGCTAGATCTACTGTCTCTCTTATATTATGACAGACCAGCTTGATCTACTGTCTCTATTATTTTATGACAGACCAGCTAAGATCTACTGTCTCTATTATATTATGACAGACCAGCTAGATCTACTGTCTCTATTATAATATGACAGACCAGCTAGATCTACTGTCTCTATTATATGACAGACCAGCTATGACAGACCAGCTAGATCTACTGTCTCTATTATATTATGACAGACCAGCTAGATCTACTGTCTCTATTATATTATGACAGACCAGCTAGATCTACTGTCTCTATTATAATATGACAGACCAGCTAGATCTACTGTCTCTATTATAATATGACAGACCAGCTAGATCTACTGTCTCTATTATATTATGACAGACCAGCTTGATCTACTGTCTCTATTATAATATGACAGACCAGCTAGATCTACTGTCTCTATTATAATATGACAGACCAGCTAGATCTACTGTCTCTATTATAACATGACAGACCAGCTAGATCTACTGTCTCTATTATAATATGACAGACCAGCTAGATCTACTGTCTCTATTATATTATGACAGACCAGCTAGATCTACTGTCTCTATTATAATTATGACAGACCAGCTAGATCTACTGTCTCTATTATATTTGACAGACCAGCTTGATCTAACATCTCTATTATTTTATGACATGCCAGCTAGATCTACTGTCTCTATTATAATATGACAGACCAGCTAGATCTACTGTCTCTATTATATTATGACAGACCAGCTAGATCTACTGTCTCTATTATAATATGACAGACCAGCTAGATCTACTGTCTCTATTAGATTATGACAGACCAGCTTGAACTACTGTCTCTATTATAATATGACAGACCAGCTAGATCTACTGTCTGTATTATAATATGACAGACCAGCTAGATCTACTGTCTCTATTAGATTATGACAGACCAGCTTGAACTACTGTCTCTATTATAATATGACAGACCAGCTAGATCTACTGTCTCTATTATAATATGACAGACCAGCTAGATCTACTGTCTCTATTATAATATGACAGACCAGCTAGATCTACTGTCTCTATTATAATATGACAGACCAGCTAGATCTACTGTCTCTATTATATTATGACAGACCAGCTAGATCTACTGTCTCTATTATATTACAGACCAGCTGACAGACCAGCTATCTACTATCTCTATTATTTTATGACAGACCAGCTAGATCTACTGTCTCTATTATATTATGACAGACCAGCTAGATCTACTGTCTCTATTATAATATGACAGACCAGCTAGATCTACTGTCTCTATTATATTATGACAGACCAGCAGCTACTGTCTCTATTATAATATGATCTACTGTCTCTATTATAATATGACAGACCAGCTAGATCTACTGTCTCTATTATAATATGACAGACCAGCTAGGTCTACTGTCTCTATTATATTATGACAGACCAGCTAGATCTACTGTCTCTATTATATTTTGACAGACCAGCTTGATCTACTGTCTCTATTATTTTATGACAGACCAGCTAGATCTACTGTCTCTATTATAATATGACAGACCAGCTAGATCTACTGTCTCTATTATATTATGACAGACCAGCTAGATCTACTGTCTCTATTATAATATGACAGACCAGCTAGATCTACTGTCTCTATTATATTATGACAGACCAGCTTGAACTACTGTCTCTATTATAATATGACAGACCAGCTAGATCTACTGTCTGTATTATAATATGACAGACCAGCTAGATCTACTGTCTCTATTATATTATGACAGAACAGCTTGATCTACTGTCTCTATTATAAGCTAGATATGACAGACCAGCTAGATCTACTGTCTCTATTATAATATGACAGACCAGCTAGATCTACTGTCTCTATTATAATATGACAGACCAGCTAGATCTACTGTCTCTATTATATTTTGACAGACCAGCTAGATCTACTGTCTCTATTATAATATGACATGACCAGCTAGATCTACTGTCTCTATTATAATATGACAGACCAGCTAGATCTACTGTCTCTATTATAATATGACAGACCAGCTAGATCTACTGTCTCTATTATAATATGACAGACCAGCTAGACCTACTGTCTCTATTATATTATGACAGACCAGCTAGATCTACTGTCTCTATTATAATATGACAGACCAGCTAGATCTACTGTCTCTATTATAATATGACAGACCAGCTAGATCTACTGTCTCTATTATAATATGACAGACCAGCTAGATCTACTGTCTCTATTATATTATGACAGACCAGCTAGATCTACTATCTCTATTATAATATGACAGACCAGCTAGATCTACTGTCTCTCTTATATTATGACAGACCAGCTAGATCTACTATCTCTATTATTTTATGACAGACCAGCTAGATCTACTGTCTCTATTATATTTTGACAGGCCAGCTAGATCTACTGTCTCTATTATAATATGACAGACCAGCTAGATCTACTGTCTCTATTATAATATGACAGACCAGCTAGATCTACTGTCTCTATTATAATATGACAGACCAGCTTGAACTACTGTCTCTATTATAATATGACAGACCAGCTAGATCTACTGTCTCTATTATAATATGACAGACCAGCTAGATCTACTGTCTCTATTATAATATGACAGACCAGCTAGATCTACTGTCTCTATTATAATATGACAGACCAGCTAGATCTACTGTCTCTATTATATTATGACAGACCAGCTAGATCTACTGTGATCTATCTATTATTTTATGACAGACCAGCAAGATCTACTGTCTCTATTATATTTTGACAGACCAGCTTGATCTACTGTCTCTATTATTTTATGACATGCCAGCTAGATCTACTGTCTCTATTATAATATGACAGACCAGCTAGATCTACTGTCTCTATTATATTATGACAGACCAGCTAGATCTACTGTCTCTATTATAATATGACAGACCAGCTAGATCTACTGTCTCTATTAGATTATGACAGACCAGCTTGAACTACTGTCTCTATTATAATATGACAGACCAGCTAGATCTACTGTCTGTATTATAATATGACAGACCAGCTAGATCTACTGTCTCTATTA
>NW_024606041.1:0-6454 GCF_018296145.1 Oncorhynchus tshawytscha | reverse complement strand
CTTAGCTTTCCTAACTGACTGTGTATATTGGTTCCTGACTTCCCTGAAAAGTTGCATATCGCTGGCTATTCAATGCTAATGCAGAACGACACAGGATGCTTTTGTTCTGTTCAAGGGCAGTCAAGTCTGGGGTGAACCAAGGGCTATATCTGTTCTTAGTTCTACATTTTTTGAATGGGGCATGCTTATTTAAGATGGTGAGGAAATTACTTTTAAAGAGCAACCAGTCATCCTCTACTGACGGGATGAGGTCAATATCCTACCAGGATATCTGGGCCAGGTCAATTAGAAAGGCCTGCTTGCTGAAGTGTTTTAGGGAGCGCTTGACAGTGATGAGGGGTGGTCGTTTGACCACGGACGCAGGCAATGAGGCAGTGATCGCTGAGATCTTGGTTGTATTTAGAGGGCAAGTTGGTCAGGATGATATCTATGAGGGTGCCCGTGTTTAAGGCTTTGGGGAGGTACCTGGTAGGTTCATTGATAATTTGTGTGAGATTGAGGGCATCTAGCTTAGATTGTAGGGCGGCCGAGGTGTTAAGCATATCCCAGTTTTGGTCACCTAACAGTACGAACTCTGAAGATAGATTGGGAGCAATCAATTCACATATGGTGTCAGGGCACAGCTGGGGGCTGAGGGGGTCTATAACAAGCAGCAACGGTGAGAGACTTGTTTCTGGAAAGGTGGATTTTAAAAGTAGAAGCTCTAATTGTTTGGGCACTGATCTGGAAAGTGTGACAGAACTCTGCAGGCTATCTCTGCAGTAGATTGCAACTCCGCCCCCTTTGGCCGTTCTATCTGGTCAGAAAATGTTGTAGTTGGGGATGGAAATGTCATGATTTTTGGTGGCCTTCCTAAACCAGAATTCAGACACGTCTAGGACTGCACACAGGGGAGAAGCCTTACCAATGCTCCCAGTGTACAAAGCGGTTTACCCATTTAGGAAGCCTGAAAGAACACATGAGACTGCACACAGGGGAGAAGCCTTACAAATGCTCAGACTGTGGGAAGACATGTTTCACATCACAGTCACTTAAACATCATGTGAGAATCCACACAGGAGAGAATAATTACTTCTCCTAGTGTGTATATTGATATTTTACATAACATTGACTTAAAATTCATCAGAGAACATACACGGTGCTCCCATGGTTGTATATCATTGACTGAGAATGTGTTTACTTGTTGTTACCATATGAAATTAAATGGTACAAAGTATACTCAAACATATACATGAATTGAGTATGTGAAAGGAATTTATATGTTTACGGTAATGACTAAAATATTCCACCCTGAAAGGAAATGTATTAGAATTACAAGACTATAATTCTCTAATGTGCATAGGACAAGACTTTACAATTTAGCCATTTAAGTGAGACATTCAACGAAAAGAGGAACTGTCAACAGACAACTTGTGAAACTGATAACAGGAAGGAAGTTTCCCCACCCAAGGAGGGGAGAAACTGTTAGGCTTGCAGACGATTATGTAACATGTTACGGAGAATATGATAAGCAATGTAATGTGTTGGAGTAGACTTGTAAATAGCATTGACAGTGTTAGAGAAGAGGGGCATTTATAAGGGGTGTGGTAGATGGTATGACCAATGTAATGTGTTGGAGTAGACTTGTAAATAGCACTGACAGTGTTAGAGAAGAGGGGCATTTATAAGGGGTATGGTAGATGGTATGACCAATGTAATGTGTTGGAGTAGACTTGTAAATAGCATTGACGGTGTTAGAGAAGAGGGGCATTCATAAGGGATATGGTAGATGGTATGACCAAATGTGAGGTATAAAAGGCTATGTGCTTGTATGATTTTCAGAACGTTCTCTGAATAAAGAACTAGCCTATTGCAGACTGGGGGCTTTGTCTAATTATTCATTAACCTTTTAACCTTTTCTTACAAACCTCTGGGAATTGGTCAAAGCTATAGGCTGATGGTTGGGATAAAGATTCTCGTGACATTATGTCATTTTGAATATAGAATAGATCAGATTCCATGTGTTTAAATGATAATTTCTTTATAAACTCTGTGTTTGTCTGAGTGTGTCATTCCTCCAGCACTACAGATAATCAAGTGATATTTGGATGTGATGCATTTGTTCCATTGTTTACATTTGCATTGTGGCCCACTGATGATTTAATTAAATTAAAATGTTCACAGACTCTGTAATGGAACATTTTAATTAGAGGTCGACCGATTAATCGGAATGGCCGATTGATTAGGGCCAATTTCAAGTTTTCATAACTCTCGGAAATCGGCATTTTTGGGCGCCTATTTTTTTATTTATTTACACCTTTATTTAACTAGGCAAGTCAGATACGAACGCATTCTTATTTTCAATGACTGCCTAGGAACGTTCTGCCTCGTTCAGGGGCAGCTCGGGATCAATCTTGCAACCTTACAGTTAACTAGTCCAACACTCTAACTACCTGATGACATTGCACTCCACGAGGAGCCTGCCTGTTATGGAATGCAGTAAGCCAAGGTAAGTTGCTTGCTAGCATTAAACTTATCTTATAAAAAACAATCAATCAACGACTGTCGTTGCTCCAATGTGTACTTAACCATAAACATCAATTCCTTTCTTAAAATCAATATGCAAGTATATATTTTTAAAACTGCATATTTAGCTAAAAGAAATCCAGGTTAGCAGGCAATATTAACCAGGTTAAATTGTGTCACTTCTCTTGCGTTCAGTGCATGCAGATTCAGGGTATATTGGTGCCGTGACCCGGATCACTGGTTGCTGCGGAAAAAGGAGGAGGTCAAAAGGGGGGTGAGGCTAAATAGCGTTTCAATCGGTGACGTCACTTGCTCTGAGACCTTGAAGTAGTAGTTCCCCTTGCTCTGCAAGGGTCACGGCTTTTTTGGAACGATGGGTAACGATGCTTTGTGGGTGACTGTTGTTGATGTGTACAGAGGGTCCCTGGTTCTCGCCCGCGAAGGAACGGTCTAAAGTTATACTGTTACATATGCAACAGTTTGGGCAGCCTGGCTCTTTGCGAAATAATTTGCCAGTATTTTACGTAATTATGACATAACATTGAAGGTTGTGCAATGTAACAGGCACATTTAGACTCATGGGTGCCACCCGTCAGATAAAACACGGAACGGAATTAATGTTTTGTTTCGAGGTGATTGTTTCCGGATTTGACCTAAGGCTCGTAATTTCTGGTGTCTTTATTATAGTTAAGTCTATTATTTGATATTTGATAGAGCGTCTGACTGAGGGGTGGTAGGCAGCAGCAGACTCGTAATAGTCAAAGGTATGTGGTTTAGAGAGAAATAGTTGATGCGTTATAATTCCTTACTTCCAATAAGGTCTGTGTTTCGTGCTTAAACCACCTCTGCGTTTTGATACCCATGTAAATCTCACTAGGATAAGGTAACGTTTGTCAACATATTTTCATAAATCCACTCTACAAAAAAATGATCTTCACTTATATTTAGCCAATATTGATCAGAGTTACCTTGTCCTATGGATATATACACAGTTATAAAATTGGCAAGGTGGTGTAATCCTACACGAAACACAGACCTTATTTGAAGTCAATCTAAAAATATCCTATGGAATAAATGAATGAAGGAACTGCTTTTCAGATGTTGCTAGGTGTCATGGGAATTATGACTCACACTTTGGTAGTCAATTCTTACCATGTCCATTATTAAAATAGGATTTCCTGCATATAGAAATGACAGTTTTTGTTTTCAACATTCATCACAGGTAACTTAAAATATTTTTATTCAAACAGTTGAGAGTGTTTGTCTCCTAAGCAGACTCTTCAGTATCATTGTCACTTCAGAGCTGTGTGTGTGTGTGTGTGTGTGTGTGTGTGTGTGTGTGTGTGTGTGTGTGTGTGTGTGTGTGTGTGTGTGTGTGTGTGTGTGTGTGTGTGTGTGTGTGTGTTTGTTTTAGATGGCAGAGAAAAGCAGAGCACCAGTGTGGGACGGTTACATGGAATTGGCACCAGGGAAAGCAAGGTGTCCTATTTGTGATAAAGATGTAAGCATGGGGTCAGCAACGGCTAAATCAAAAAATACCACCAACCTGTGGAATCACCTTAAGAACACCCATCAAAAGCCCATAATATGCATTCTATTCAGTTAAAATAAAAGTGTTCATTGTTCATTCAGTATTGTTGCAATTGTCCCAATTAACTTCTGGGCCACATCCTGACTGACAGCAGCCCATTCTTGCATAATCGATGCTTGGAGTTTGTCAGAATTTGTGGGGTTTTGTTTGTCCACTCGCCTATTGAGGATTGACCACAGGTTTTCAATGGGATTAAGGTCTGGGGAGTTTCCTGGCCATGCACCCATAATATCAATGTTTTGTTCCCCGAGCCACTTAGTTATCACTTTTTCCTTATGGCAAGGTGCTCCATCATGCTGGAAAAGGCATTGTTCGTCACCGAACTGTTCCTGGATGGTTGGGAGAAGTTGCTCTCGGAGGATGTGTTGGTACCATTCTTTATTCATGGCTGTGTTCTTAGGCAACATTGTAAGTGAGCCCACTCCCTTGGCTGAGAAGCAACCCCACACATGAATGGTCTCAGGATGTTTTACTGTTGGCATGACACAGGACTGATGGTTGCGCTCACCTTGTCTTCTCCGGACAAGCTTTTTTCCAGATGCCCCAAACAATCGTAAAGAGGATTCATCAGAGAAAATGACTTTATCCCAGTCCTCAGCAGCCCAATCCCTGTACGTTTTGCAGAATATCAGTCTGTCCCTGATGTTTTTCCTGGAGAGAAGTGGTTTCTTTGCGGTCCTGGCGCTTGCTAGACTTTCTTGCGCACGCTGAAGCCTTCACAATAATTTAACCGCTCTCCTTGAAGTTCTTGATGATCCGATAAATGGTTGATTTAGGTGCAATCTTACTGGCAGCAATATCCTTGCCTGTGAAGCCCTTTTTGTGCAAAGGAATGATGACGGCACGTGTTTCCTTGCAGGTAACCATGTTTGACAGAGGAAGATCAATGATTCCAAGCACCACCCTCCTTTTGAAGCTTCCAGTCTGTTATTCGAACTCAATCAGCATGACAGAGTGATCTCCAGCCTTGTCCTCGTCAACACTCACACCTGTGTTAACGAGAGAATCACTGACATGATGTCAGCTGGTCCTTTTGTGGCAGGGATAAAATGCAGTGAAAATGTTTTGGGGGATTCAGTTCATTTGCATGGCAAAGAGGGACTTTGCAATTATTTGCAATTCATCTGATCACTCTTAATAACATTCTGGAGTATATACAAATTCCCATCATACAAACTGAGGCAGCAGACTTTTATATTTGTGTCATTCTCAAAACTTTTGGCCACGATTGTACAGTGTTGGTAGGCTACTTACATGATGAGATTATTATGGATAAGAGAGAGATTATTTTATTTGTCAAATGACAACCAAGCATCAATCATCATGTCACCACAATAAGACCATCAAAATGTTTTGGAAAGGAGCATCAAGCTCATCACCTCCACTTTCACCACCCTGTGAAGTTCATAACTTATTTCATCTGTAGCCTAATAAACTACATGGGTTCCCAAGTCGTAGTGGGAGGACCACACAACATGTCATGTGACTCCAAGTTAACTAAGATGTGATGGTTATTATATAAATATTTGCTCATAAAGGAGTTTCCACCTCCATTTCTTGCTTATAAATGTTTACTGACACAAAAAGTCCCCACCATGTCAAACAAACTGACAAATTGTCTGTCAGCATTTATAAAAGTGTACAGGCATATCCTGTTTCCATCAGCCCGGTCATTACTTTTGAAATGGTTGGATCAATATCCACCTTCATGATGTGGATGAAGCCTGATTTAGAATGGTTGAGAAGTTCTATATGATGTCATAATACACCCCTCTGATAATCAAGTGATATTTGGAATGTCTGAGTAGTTCTATCTGATGTCATAATACACCCCTCTGATAGTGATACATTTGCTCCATTGTTTCCATGTCAGTTGGTTTCCCACTCTGATGATTTATATCTGACAGAGGGGCTTTAAATGAATAGTATGGTGACATCTTAGTGTGTCTTGAAATAGGATTATTAATCATAAACTCCTACAGCAACAATACACTGCAGCTTTGACAACAAGAAGAGAACGGGCTGATGGGTGGTGGTGCTACTCTATAGGTAAGGCTGTCCAATATGAATGTTCAATACACACAATAGGACTGTTGACCAATATGAATGTTCATAATGAGGGAGAAATAAAGGTGGGCTCTCCTGTCAACATGGGACTCCTGCTGCAGGTAGCCTAGCGGTTAATGGTGTTGGGCCAGCAACTGAAAGGTCTCTGGTTTGAATCCCAGAGACGACTAGGTGAAAAATATGTCAATGTGCCCTTGACGGCAGCAGGAGCCTCATGTTTCTCCCATTCTTCTCTGCAGATCCTCTCAAGCTCTGTCAGGTTGGATGGGAGCATCGCTACACAGCTATTTT
>NW_024606040.1:0-6453 GCF_018296145.1 Oncorhynchus tshawytscha | reverse complement strand
GGACTGTAACACCTAATGATGAAACATTATGGAGTCTTAAAGGAGGCCTGTAGCATCTGATGATGAAACATTATGGAGTCTTAAAGGAGGACTGTAGCATCTAATGATGAAACATTATGGAGACTTAAAGGAGGCTTGTAGCATCTAATGATGAAACATTATGGAGTCTTAAAGGAGGACTGTAGCATCTAATGATGAAACATTATGGAGTCTTAAAGGAGGACTGTAGCATCTAATGATGAAACCTTATGGAGTCTTAACCTGTATGGGAACGGGGTTCTGCCGCCAACAGCCAATGAAATTGCAGGGCGCCAAATACAAATCAATAGAAATCTCATAAATCAAATTCCTCAAACATCCAAGCATTAGGCACCATTTTAAAGATAAAAGTCTCGTTAATCCAGCCACAGTGTCTGATTTAAAAAATGCTTTACAGCGAAAGCTCTACAAACGATTATGTTAGGTCACCACCAAGTCACAGAAAAACCCAGCCATTTTTTCAGCCAAAGAGGAGTCACAAAAAGCACAAATAGAGATAAAAATGTATCACTAACCTTTGATGATCTTCATCAGATGACACTCACAGGACTTCATGTTATACAATACATGTATGTTTTGTTCGATAAAGTGCATATTAATATCCAAAAATCTCATTTTACCTTGGCGTGTTATGTTCAGTAGTTACAAAACATGCAGTGATTTTGCAGAGAGCCACATCAATTCACAGAAATACTCATTATAAATGTTGATGAAAATACAAGTGTTATGCATGGAACTTTAGATTAACTTCTTCTTAATGCAACCGCTGTGTCAGATTTCAAAAAGACTTTACGGAAAAAGCATACCATGCAATAATCTGAGTACGGAGCTCAGAGCCCAAACCAGCCAAAGAAATATCCACCATGTTGCGCAGTCAACATTAGTCAGAAATAGCATTATAAATATTAATTACCTTTGATGATCTTAATCAGAATGCACTCCCAGGAATCCCAGTTCCACAATCAATGTTTGATTTGTTCGATAAAGTTCATCATTTATGTCCATATACCTCCTTTTGTTAGCGTTTGGTAAACAAATCGAAACGCGCGTGCAACTTCCTGCGGAAAGATCCGATGAAAATTCCAAAAAGTTATATTACTGGTCGTATAAACATATCAAACGATATATAGAATCAATCTTTAGGATGTTTTTATCATAAAAGTTCAATAATGTTCCAATGGAGAATTCCATTGTCTGTAGAAAAGCAATGGAACGAGAGCTAACTCTCTCATGACCGCGCATCACGAGACCAAGGCACTTTGCCAGACCTCTGACTTATTCCCCTCTCATTCAGCCACCCCCCTCTCATTCAAACAGTTTTAGAAACTTTAGAGTGTTTTCTATCCAATACTACTAATAATATGCACAAATTAGCACCTGGGACTGATTAGGAGGCAGTTTACTCTGGGCACGCTTTTCATCCAAAAGTGAAAATGCTGCCCCCTATCCCAATTAAAGGAGGACTGTAGCATCTAATGATGAATTACTATGGAGTCTGATGCTTTAAAGGAGAAGTTTACCCAAAATCCAGAAACTCCTAGGTGATTCCATACATTGAAACTAGTCCCGTGGATTTTTTCCCTCTCTCCCTCTCTCTCCCTGTAGTGCTGTACTGAAACAGCTGCTCCCCCTCTCTCCCTGTAGTGCTGTACTGAAACAGCTGCTCTCCCTCTCTCTCCCTGTAGTGCTGTACTGAAACAGCTGCTCTCCCCCACTCTCTCCCTGTAGTGCTGTACTGAAACGGCTGCAAAAACGTGACTCGTGACGTTGCTGGATGCGGGCCTCGCTCTGCTGCTTTGCCAGTTAATTTGTTATTTTATTACAGCTATGGCCTTTGTCTTTCACCTGGAGTTGTTTATTTATGTCTGAGAAAGAAAAAAAACTTTTCAACATATACAAAATAAATTACGGATCTTTTTCAGGACCTTGTCTTACGAAGATTATTCGTAAAATTCCAAATAACATCACTGATCTTCATTGTAAAGGGTTTAATCACTAACCTTTGATAATCTTCATCAGATGACACTCAATACATTTATGTTTTGTTCGATAATGTGCATATTTATATCCACAAATCTCGGTTTACATTGACGCCATGTTCAGAAATGCCTCCAAAATATCCAGAGTAATTACAGAGAGCTACGCCAGATAACAGAAATACTCATCATAAACTTTGACGAAAGATACATGTTTTACATATAATTAAAGATACACTGGTTCTTAATGCAACCGCTGTGTCAGATTTCTTTTAAACGTTACGAAAAAAGCATACCATGCAATAATCTAAAACGGCGCTCAGACGTAACAATATTTCTCCGCCATGTTGGAGTCAACAGAAATACGAAATTACATCATAAATATTCCCTTACCTTTGATGATATTTCATCAGAATGCAGTGCAAGGAGTCCGAGTTCCACAATAAATCATTGTTTTGTTCCATAATGTCCATTACTAGTGTCCAATTAGCTACTTTTGCTAGCACGGTTAGTTCACATGTCCAAAAACTGGCGCTGGTCCAGGCGAACTCGGACAAAAACTTCAAAAAGTTATATTCCAGGTCAAATAAACTGGTCAAACTAAGTAGAGAATCAATCTTCAGGATGTTATTTTCATATATATCCAATAACGTTCCAACCGGAGCATTCGTTTTTGTCTGCAGAGTAATGGAACGCAGGCGATATCAACAGTAATGTGCGCAACCAGGAACAGGCATTCTGACAGACCACTGACTCATTCCCCTTCCATCAAGTCCCACATCACACGAGAGGCTTCATTCCATGTTCTACTGACTGTTGACATCTAGTGGAAGGCGTAGGAAGTGTGAACAGATCCATATCTTGTTTGGATGTGAATAGGCGATGACTTGAATTTCGACCAGCCCCAGAATTTCCACTTCCTGTTTGGAAGTTTGCCTGCCCTATGAGTTCTGTTATATTCACAGACATAATTCAAACAGTTTTAGGAACTTCAGAGTGTTTTCTATCCAATAGTAATACTAATATGCATATATTAGCATCTAGGACAGAGTAGGATGCAGTTCACTATGGGCAAGCAATTCATCCAAAGTGAAAATGCTGTCCCCTATCCCTAACAGGTTTAAACGCTGTTTCCTGTGCTTGTTCAATGAACCATAAACAATTAATGAACATGCACCTGTGGAACGGTCGTTAAGACACAAACAACTTGCAGACGGTAGGCAATTAAGGTTACAGTTATGAAAACTTAGGACACTAAAGAGGCCTTTCTACTGAATCTGGAAACACCAAAAGAAAGATGCTCAGGGTCCCTGCTCATCTGCGTGAACGTGCCTTAGGCATGCTGCAAGGAGGCATGAGGACTGCAGATGTGGCCAGGACAATAAATTGCAATGTCCGTACTGTGAGACGCCTAAGACAGCGCTACAGGGAGACAGGATGGACAGCTTATTGTCCTCGCAGTGTCAGACCAAGTGTAATAACACCTGCCCCGGATCGGTACAACCGAACATCACACCTGCGGGACAGGTACAGGATGGCAACAACAACTGCCCAAGTTACACCAGGAACGCACAATGACTCCATCAGTGCTCAGACTGTCCGCAATAGGCTGAGTGAGGCTGGACTGAGGGCTTGTAGGCCAGTTGAAAGGCAGGTCATCACCAGACATCACCGGCAACAACGTCACCTCTGGGCACAAACCCACCGTCACTGGACCAGACAAGACTGGCAAAAACTGCTCTTTACTGACAAGTCACGGTTTTGTCTCCAGGGGTGATGGTCGGATTCACGTTTATCGTCGAAGGAATGAGCATTACACCAAGGCCTGTACTCTGGAGCGGGATCGATTTGGACGTGAAGGGGCAGTCATGGTCTGGGGCGGTGTGTCACAGCATCATCAGACTGAACTTGTTGTCATTGCAGGCAATCTCAACGCTGTGTGTTACAGGGAAGACATCCTCCTCCCTCATGTGGTGGCCTTCCTGCAGGCTCATCCTGACAAGACCCTCCAGCATGACAATGCCACCAGCCAAACTGCTCGTTCTAAATCAAATCAAATCAAATCAAATTTTATTTGTCACATACACATGGTTAGCAGATGTTAATGCGAGTGTAGCGAAATGCTTGTGCTTCTAGTTCCGACAATGCAGTAATAACGAACAAGTAATCTAACTAACAATTCCAAAAAAACTACTGTCTTATACACAGTGTAAGGGGATAAAGAATATGTACATAAGGATATATGAATGAGTGATGGTACAGAGCAGCATAGGCAAGATACAGTAGATGATATCGAGTACAGTATATACATATGAGATGAGTATGTAAACCAAGTGGCATAGTTAAAGTGGCTAGTGATACATGTATTACATAAGGATGCAGTCGATGATATAGAGTACAGTATCTACGTATGCATATGAGATGAATAATGTAGGGTAAGTAACATTATATAAGGTAGCATTGTTTAAAGTGGCTAGTGATATATTTACATCATTTCCCATCAATTCCCATTATTAAAGTGGCTGGGGTAGAGTCAGTGTCATTGACAGTGTGTTGGCAGTAGCCACTCAATGTTAGTGGTGGCTGTTTAACAGTCTGATGGTCTTGAGATTGAAGCTGTTTTTCAGTCTCTCGGTCCCAGCTTTGATGCACCTGTACTGACCTCGCCTTCTGGATGACAGCGGGGTGAACAGGCAGTGGCTCGGGTGGTTGATGTCCTTGATGATCTTTATGGCCTTCCTGTAGCATCGGGTGGTGTAGGTGTCCTGGAGGGCAGGTAGTTTGCCCCCGGTGATGCGTTGTGCAGACCTCACTACCCTCTGGAGAGCCTTACGGTTGAGGGCGGTGCAGTTGCCATACCAGGCGGTGATACAGCCCGCCAGGATGCTCTCGATTGTGTATCTGTAGAAGTTTGTGAGTGCTTTTGGTGACAAGCCAAATTTCTTCAGCCTCCTGAGGTTGAAGAGGCGCTGCTGCGCCTTCCTCACGAGGCTGTCTGTGTGAGTGGACCAATTCAGTTTGTCTGTGATGTGTATGCCGAGGAACTTAAAACTTGCTACCCTCTCCACTACTGTTCCATCGATGTGGATGGGGGGTGTTCCCTCTGCTGTTTCCTGAAGTCCACAATCATCTCCTTAGTTTTGTTGACGTTGAGTGTGAGGTTATTTTCCTGACATCACACTCCGAGGGCCCTCACCTCCTCCCTGTAGGCCGTCTCGTCGTTGTTGGTAATCAAGCCTACCACTGTTGTGTCGTCCGCAAACTTGATGATTGAGTTGGAGGCGTGCATGTCCACGCAGTCGTGGGTGAACAGGGAGTACAGGAGAGGGCTCAGAACGCACCCTTGTGGGGCCCCAGTGTTGAGGATCAGCGGGGAGGAGATGTTGTTGCCTACCCTCACCACCTGGGGGCGGCCCGTCAGGAAGTCCAGAACCCAGTTGCACAGCTCACATAGGTATTCCTCTTGTCCAGATGGGTTAGGGCAGTGTGCAGTGTGGTTGAGATTGCATCGTCTGTGGACCTATTTGGGCGGTAAGCAAATTGGAGTGGGTCTAGGGTGTCAGGTAGGGTGGAGGTGATATGGTCCTTGACTAGTCTCTCAAAGCACTTCATGATGACGGATGTGAGTGCTACGGGGCGGTAGTCGTTTAGCTCAGTTACCTTAGCTTTCTTGGGAACAGGAACATGCCCTCAGGAACATATTCTTGGTCGTACTGATGGTGAGTTGACGCTGATCTTATATTCAGTAGTTCTTCTCGGCTGTATGTAATGAAACCTAAGATGACCTGGGGTACTAGTGTAAGAAATAACACGTAAAAAAACAAAAAACTGCATAGTTTCCTAGGAACGCGAAGCGAGGCTGCCATCTCTGTCGGCGCCGGAAGTAGTTCTGTGTGTGATTTCCTGCAAGACCGGAATGTCAGTGTTCTGCCATGGCCAGCAAAGAGCCCGGATCTCAATCCAATTGAGCACGTCTGGGACCTGTTGGATCGATCTTAAGTTTGCTGAAAATAAACGCAGTTGACAGTGAGAGGATGTTTCTTTTTTTTGCTGAGCTTAGTTTGGCGAGGGGGAAAAACAATTTAATCAATTTTAGAATAATGCTGAAATGTAACAAAATTTGGAAAAGTTGAAGTGGTCTGGATCCTTAATGAATGCACTGTGTGTGTATACTGAACCAAAATATAAACAATTTCAACGATTTACAGTTAATTTTAGTCAGTCGTTGTAAAGAAATGAATTATGCCCTAATCTATGGACTTTACATTTCCATGCCACACCTGTCAGGTGGATTAATTATCTTGGCAAAGGAGAAATGTTCACTAACAGGAATGTAAACAAACATTTTGTGCACAATATTTTTGAGAAATTCTTCTTAAAAATAAGCTGAGTATTTGGAAAAATTCTGGGGTCTTTTATTTCAGTTCATGAAACATGG
>NW_024606039.1:0-6452 GCF_018296145.1 Oncorhynchus tshawytscha | reverse complement strand
AGGCTACTACCTAGGCTACCTGCCGTCTCTACACTCTAACCACTAGGCTACCTGCCGCCCCTACACTCTAACCACTAGTCTACCTGCCGCCCTACACTCTAACCACTCAGACTACCTGCCGCCCCTCCACTCTAACCACTAGGCTACCTGCCGCCCCTCCACTCTAACCACTAGGCTACCTGCCGCCCCTACACTCTAACCACTAGGCTACCTGCCGGCCCTACACTCTAACCACTAGGCTACCTGCCGCCCCTACACTCTAACCACTAGGCTACCTGCCGCCCCTACACTCTAACCACTAGGCTACCTGCCGCCCTACACTCTAACCACTAGGCTACCTGCCGCCCTCCACTCTAACCACTAGGCTACCTGCCGCCCTACACTCTAACCACTAGGCTACCTGCCGCCCCTCCACTCTAACCACTAGGCTACCTGCTGCCCCTCCACTCTAACCACTAGGCTACCTGCCCACCCCTCCACTCTAACCACTAGGCTACCTGCCGCCCCTCCACTCTAACCACTAGGCTACCTGCCGCCCTCCACTCTAACCACTAGGCTACCTGCCGCCCCCTACACTCTAACCACTAGGCTACCTGCCGCCCCTACACTCTAACCACTAGGCTACCTGCCGCCCTACACTCTAACCACTAGGCTACCTGCCGCCCCTCCACTCTAACCACTAGGCTACCTGCCGCCCTCCACTCTAACCACTAGGCTACCTGCCGCCCCTACACTCTAACCACTAGGCTACCTGCCGCCCTCCACTCTAACCACTAGGCTACCTGCCGCCCCTCCACTCTAACCACTAGGCTACCTGCCGCCCTACACTCTAACCACTAGGCTACCTGCCGCCCTACACTCTAACCACTAGGCTACCTGCCGCCCTACACTCTAACCACTAGGCTACCTGCCGCCCCTACACTCTAACCACTAGGCTACCTGCCGCCCCTCCACTCTAACCACTAGACTACCTGCCGCCCTACACTCTAACCACTAGGCTACCTGCCGCCCCTACACTCTAACCACTAGGCTACCTGCCGCCCTACACTCTAACCACTAGACTACCTGCCGCCCCTCCACTCTAACCACTAGACTACCTGCCGCCCTACACTCTAACCACTAGACTACCTGCCGCCCCTACACTCTAACCACTAGGCTACCTGCCGCCCTACACTCTAACCACTAGGCTACCTGCCGCCCCTACACTCTAACCACTAGGCTACCTGCCGCCCCTCCACTCTAACCACTAGGCTACCTGCCGCCCCTCCACTCTAACCACTAGGCTACCTGTTGCTTATATGTACTGGTACCCCGTGTATAAAGCCATGTTATCATTACTCATTGTGTATTTATTATTACTTGTTTTACTTTATTATTTCCATTCTCTTTCTCTCTGTATTGCTGGGAAGGTCTAAGTCAGCATTTCACTGTTGGTCTACACCTGTTGTTAACAAGGCATGTGATGATGTTTTGTCCCAGAAAACCCTGAATATCCAGGATGTTGGGATGATGCCAATGGGAGCCATGACTGCAGCAGCAACACCTGCAGCTCTGGTAAGACGGGGATTGTTTCAGTGTGTTTCTGTGTTTTATTCAATACGTTTATCAAGCTTCTTTACCTGTGTTGGTTAGCCCGCCCTTACATGATGCCCCGTGGTCACCCCTTACACGATGCCCCGTGGTTACCCCTTACACGATGCCCCGTGGTTACCCCTTACACGATGCCCCGTGGTCCCCACGATGCCCGTGGTTACGGTGCCCGTGGTCCCCTACGATGCCCCGTGGTCCCCCTTACATGATGCCCCGTGGTTACCCCTGGTTACACGATGCCCCGTGGTTACCCCCCCGTGGTACATGCCCCGATGCCCCGTGGTCCCCCTTATGCCCCGTGGTTACCCCTTACACGATGCCCCGTGGTCCCCCTTGACCGATGCCCCGTGGTCCCCCTCATGTGCCCCTTACACGATGCCCGTGGTCCCCTACACGATGCCCCGTGGTTACACGATGCCCCGTGGTCACCCCTTACACGATGCCCCGTGGTCACCCCCGTGCCCCGTGGTCACCCCTTACACGATGCCCCGTGGTCACCCCTTACACGATGCCCCGTGGTCACCCCTGCCCCGTGGTCCCCTTACACAATGCCCCGTGGTTACCCCCGTTACACGATGCCCCGTGGTTACCCCTTACACGATGCCCCGTGGTTACCCCTTACACGATGCCCCGTGGTCCCCTTACACCCCCCCTTACACGATGCCCCCGTGGTTACCCCTTACACGTGCCCCGTGGTCACCCCTTACACGATGCCCCGTGGTTACACGATGCCCCGTGGTTACCCCCTTACACGATGCCCCGTGGTCACCGGTGCCCCGTGGTCCCCCTTACACGATGCCCCGTGGTTACCCCTTACACGATGCCCCGTGGTTACCCCTTACACGATGCCCCGTGGTTACCCCTTACGATGCCCGTACACGATGCCCCGTGGTCACCCCTTACACGATGCCCCGTGGTTACCCCTTACACGATGCCCCGTGGTTACCCCTTACACGATGCCCCGTGGTCACCCCTTACACGGTGCCCCGTGGTCACCCCTTACACGGTGCCCCGTGGTCACCCCTTACCCCACATGACTTGATCTAGGAGGTAGCCCTGCAGAGCTCTATCTATAAAGGCCCCTTCTATCTATAAAGGCTATAACCTTGTTTAGTTTCAATGCCCAATGTAAGCCTCTTTACTGCAATGCATTCGTTGTACTTGACTGTACACATCAACATGTCATGTAGTGTCCTCAGGGCATAGATGCAGCATGTTTTAATCTTGCATTGTATTCATTCTGCTCCTACAGGCAGTGGAAGAGGACGCGGCACCAGTCAAGAAAGAGAAGACACACTTCACAGTAAAACTGACAGAACTGAAGGCAGCAGAGAAAGTGAAACTCATAAAAGAAGTGAAGAACAGCATCCAAGGCTTGAACCTGGTGCAGGTCAGATGGTCTGTTTGTCTCTGTGTGATGTCACAGCCATCCAAGGCTTGAACCTGGTGCAGGTCAGATGGTCTGTTTGTCTCTGTGTGATGTCACAGCCATCCAAGGCTTGAACCTGGTGCAGGTCAGATGGTCTGTTTGTCTCTGTGTGATGTCACAGCCATCCAAGGCTTGAACCTGGTGCAGGTCAGATGGTCTGTTTGTCTCTGTGTGATGTCACAGCCATCCAAGGCTTTGAACCTGGTGCAGGTCAGATGGTCTGTTTGTCTCTGTGTGATGTCACAGCCATCCAAGGCTTTGAACCTGGTGCAGGTCAGATGGTCTGTTTGTCTCTGTGTGATGTCACAGCCATCCAAGGCTTGAACCTGGTGCAGGTCAGATGGTCTGTTTGTCTCTGTGTGATGTCACAGCCATCCAAGGCTTGAACCTGGTGCAGGTCAGATGGTCTGTTTGTCTCTGTGTGATGTCACAGCCATCCAAGGCTTGAACCTGGTGCAGGTCAGATGGTCTGTTTGTCTCTGTGTGATGTCACAGCCATCCAAGGCTTGAACCTGGTGCAGGTCAGATGGTCTGTTTGTCTCTGTGTGATGTCACAGCCATCCAAGGCTTGAACCTGGTGCAGGTCAGATGGTCTGTTTGTCTCTGTGTGATGTCACAGCCATCCAAGGCTTGAACCTGGTGCAGGTCAGATGGTCTGTTTGTCTCTGTGTGATGTCACAGCCATCCAAGGCTTGAACCTGGTGCAGGTCAGATGGTCTGTTTGTCTCTGTGTGATGTCACAGCCAGACGAGGCTTGAACCTGGTGCAGGTCAGATGGTCTGTTTGTCTCTGTGTGATGTCACAGCCATCCAAGGCTTGAACCTGGTGCAGGTCAGATGGTCTGTTTGTCTCTGTGTGATGTCACAGCCATCCAAGGCTTGAACCTGGTGCAGGTCAGATGGTCTGTTTGTCTCTGTGTGATGTCACAGCCATCCAAGGCTTTGAACCTGGTGCAGGTCAGATGGTCTGTTTGTCTCTGTGTGATGTCACAGCCATCCAAGGCTTGAACCTGGTGCAGGTCAGATGGTCTGTTTGTCTCTGTGTGATGTCACAGCCATCCAAGGCTTTGAACCTGGTGCAGGTCAGATGGTCTGTTTGTCTCTGTGTGATGTCACAGCCATCCAAGGCTTGAACCTGGTGCAGGTCAGATGGTCTGTTTGTCTCTGTGTGATGTCACAGCCATCCAAGGCTTTGAACCTGGTGCAGGTCAGATGGTCTGTTTGTCTCTGTGTGATGTCACAGCCATCCAAGGCTTGAACCTGGTGCAGGTCAGATGGTCTGTTTGTCTCTGTGTGATGTCACAGCCATCCAAGGCTTTGAACCTGGTGCAGGTCAGATGGTCTGTTTGTCTCTGTGTGATGTCACAGCCATCCAAGGCTTGAACCTGGTGCAGGTCAGATGGTCTGTTTGTCTCTGTGTGATGTCACAGCCAGACGAGGCTTGAACCTGGTGCAGGTCAGATGGTCTGTTTGTCTCTGTGTGATGTCACAGCCATCCAAGGCTTGAACCTGGTGCAGGTCAGATGGTCTGTTTGTCTCTGTGTGATGTCACAGCCATCCAAGGCTTGAACCTGGTGCAGGTCAGATGGTCTGTTTGTCTCTGTGTGATGTCACAGCCAGACAAGGCTTGAACCTGGTGCAGGTCAGATGGTCTGTTTGTCTCTGTGTGATGTCACAGCCATCCAAGGCTTGAACCTGGTGCAGGTCAGATGGTCTGTTTGTCTCTGTGTGATGTCACAGCCATCCAAGGCTTGAACCTGGTGCAGGTCAGATGGTCTGTTTGTCTCTGTGTGATGTCACAGCCATCCAAGGCTTGAACCTGGTGCAGGTCAGATGGTCTGTTTGTCTCTGTGTGATGTCACAGCCATCCAAGGCTTGAACCTGGTGCAGGTCAGATGGTCTGTTTGTCTCTGTGTGATGTCACAGCCATCCAAGGCTTGAACCTGGTGCAGGTCAGATGGTCTGTTTGTCTCTGTGATGTCACAGCCATCCAAGGCTTGAACCTGGTGCAGGTCAGATGGTCTGTTTGTCTCTGTGTGATGTCACAGCCAGACGAGGCTTGAACCTGGTGCAGGTCAGATGGTCTGTTTGTCTCTGTGTGATGTCACAGCCATCCAAGGCTTGAACCTGGTGCAGGTCAGATGGTCTGTTTGTCTCTGTGTGATGTCACAGCCATCCGAGGCTGTTTGTCTTGAACCTGGTGCAGGTCAGATGGTCTGTTTGTCTCTGTGTGATGTCACAGCCATCCAAGGCTTGAACCTGGTGCAGGTCAGATGGTCTGTTTGTCTCTGTGTGATGTCACAGCCAGACGAGGCTTGAACCTGGTGCAGGTCAGATGGTCTGTTTGTCTCTGTGTGATGTCACAGCCAGACGAGGCTTGAACCTGGTGCAGGTCAGATGGTCTGTTTGTCTCTGTGTGATGTCACAGCCATCCAAGGCTTGAACCTGGTGCAGGTCAGATGGTCTGTTTGTCTCTGTGTGATGTCACAGCCAGACGAGGCTTGAACCTGGTGCAGGTCAGATGGTCTGTTTGTCTCTGTGTGATGTCACAGCCATCCAAGGCTTGAACCTGGTGCAGGTCAGATGGTCTGTTTGTCTCTGTGTGATGTCACAGCCATCCAAGGCTTGAACCTGGTGCAGGTCAGATGGTCTGTTTGTCTCTGTGTGATGTCACAGCCATCCAAGGCTTGAACCTGGTGCAGGTCAGATGGTCTGTTTGTCTCTGTGTGATGTCACAGCCATCCAAGGCTTGAACCTGGTGCAGGTCAGGTGGTCTGTTTGTCTCTGTGATGTCACAGCTCCAAGGCTTGAACCTGGTGCAGGTCAGATGGTCTGTTTGTCTCTGTGTGATGTCACAGCTAGACGAGGCTTGAACCTGGTGCAGGTCAGATGGTCTGTTTGTCTCTGTGTGATGTCACAGCCATCCAAGGCTTGAACCTGGTGCAGGTCAGATGGTCTGTTTGTCTCTGTGTGATGTCACAGCCATCCAAGGCTTGAACCTGGTGCAGGTCAGATGGTCTGTTTGTCTCTGTGATGTCACAGCCAGACGAGGATTCTTCAGTTCTTTCCTGTCTCTGTAATCATTTGTCCTTTCCATCTCTGACCACACATGTTCCAGTGTCCACGCTTAAAGGACACACAGTCAAATCAGTCTGAGACATAGGAAAGCTCTGGGTTGGAGGCCTTTCACTCTGTGGTCCTGCTCTCTGTATGTATATAGTAGGTTAATATAGAAGTTGGAGACCTTTCACTCTGGTCCTGCTCTCTGTATGTATATAGTAGGTTAATATAGAAGTTGGAGGCCTTTCACTCTGGTCCTGCTCTCTGTATGTATATAGTAGGTTAATATAGAAGTTGGAGACCTTCACTCTGGTCCTGCTCTCTGTATGGTCCTTCACTCTGGTCCTGCTCTGTATGTATATAGTAGGTTAATA
>NW_024606038.1:0-6451 GCF_018296145.1 Oncorhynchus tshawytscha | reverse complement strand
CAGGGGTGTGTGCTTAGTCCCCTCCTCTAGCCTGCAAAGTTCTGTCATACTTTCCAGGTCTATGCCCAAACAGTTCAAGCTTCTAATTTTAAAAATGAATCTCTCTAGAAATAAGTGTCTCACTGTTGCCACCTGTTATAGCCCCCCAGCTCCCAGCTGTGCCCTGGACACCATATGTGAATTGATTGCCCCCAATCTATCTTCAGAGTTCGTTCTGTTAGGTGACCTAAACTGGGATATGCTTCACACAGTCCTACAATCTAAGCTAGATGCCCTCAATCTCACACAAATTATCAAGGAAAACACCAGGTACAACCCTAAATCCATAAACATGGGCACCCTCATAGATATTATCCTAACAAACTTGCCCTCCAAATACACCTCTGCTGTTTTCAATCAGGATCTCAGCGATCACTGCCTCATTGCCTGCATCCGCTATGGGTCCGCGGTCAAACGACCACCCCTCATCACTGTCAAACGCTCCCTAAAACACTTCTGCGAGCAGGCCTTTCTTATCGACCTGGCCCGGGTATCCTGGAAGGATATTGACCTAATCACGTCGGTAGAGGATGCCTGGTCGTTCTTTAAAAGTAATTTCCTCACCATCTTAAATAAGCATGCCCCTTTCAAAAAATGTAGAACTAAGAACAGATAGCCCTTGGTTCACTCCAGACCTGAAGGCCCTCGATCAGCACAAAACATCCTGTGGCGGACTGCACTAGTATCGAATAGTCCCCGCGATATGCAACTTTTCAGGGAAGTCAGGAACCAATACACATAGTCAGTCAGGAAAGCAAAGGCTAGCTTTTTCAAACAGAAATGTGCATCCTGTAGCTCTAACTCCAAAACTTTTTGGGACACTGTAAAGTCCATGGAGAATAAGAGCACCTCCTCCCAGCTGCCCACTGCACTGAGGCTAGGAAACACTGTCACCACCAATAAACCTGCGATAATCGAGAATTTCAATAAGCATTTCTCTACGGCTGGCCATGCTTTCCTCCTGGCTACCCCAAGCTGGGCCAACAGCTCAGCACCCCCGCAGCTACTTGCCCAAGCCTCACCAGCTTCTCCTTCACACAAATCCAGATTGCAGATGTTCTGAAAGAGCTGCAAAACCTGGACCCGTACATATCAGCCGGGATAAACAATCTAGACCCTCTCTTTCTAAAATGTTCTGCCACCATTATTGCAACCCCTATTACTAGTCTGTTCAACCTCTAGTATCGTCCGAGATCCCTAAAGATTGGAAAGTTGCCATGGTCATCCCCCTCTTCAAAGGGGGTGACACTCTAGACTGTTACAGACCTCTATCCATCCTGCCCTGCCTTTCTAAAGTCTTCGAAAGCCAAGTTAATAAACAGATCACTGACCATTTCGAATCCCACCGTACCTCTCTGCTGGGCAATCCAGTTTCTGAGCTCTATGGGGGTACCACAGGGTTCAATTCTCGGGCCAACTCTTTTCTCTGTATAGATCAACGATGTCGCTCTTGCTGCGGGTGTTTCCCTGATCCAACTCTCCTCAGACGACACCATTCTGTATACATCTGGACCTTCTTTGGACACTGTGTTAACTTCTTACGGATCATTGGGATGCTAGCATCTCACTTCGACATCCTCCGGTGAAATTGCAGAGCGCGAAATTCAAATGACAGAAATCATAATATTAAACATGCATGAAAATACAAGTGTCATACATCATTTAAAAGCGTAACTTCTTGTTAATCCAGCTGCGTTGTCAGATTTAAAAAAGGCTTTACGGCGAAAGCACACCATGCAATTTTCTGAGGACAGCGCCCTTCGCACAAAAGCATTACCAAGTCAGTTTCATTGGCGCGCTAGACTCAGTAATCCACCGGTTTCCTCGTTCAAAATACATACAAATGAATCCCGTAAGATACCAATAAACTTCTTCCAAACATATCAACCAACGTTCCTAATCAATCCTCAGGTACACTAATATGTAAATAAACGATAAAATGTAAGACGGAGAATACCGGAGACCATTACCGGAGATAAATAACGGAGTACGCGCACTCACCGGAACGCGCTACAAACACTACAGCCAAAATAGGAGCCACCGAGAAAAACAACAAATTCTAGCTAATTTTTCAAAAAACAAGCCTGAAACTCTTTCTAAAGACTGTTGACATCTAGTGGAAGCCCTAGGAACTGCAACCTGGGAGGTCTTCCTTTATATTCCCATTGACAGCTATTGTAATCAAGGGTGAGCTGAATGTTTTTTTTATGGATTGATTGTCCTCGGGTTTCCACCTGCCATATCAGTTCTGTTATACTCAGACATTATTTTAACAGTTTGGGAAAATTTAGAGTGTTTTCTATCCAATTCTACCAAAGAGCATATCCTAGCTTCTGGGCCTGAGTAACAGTTTACTTTGGGCACCTCATTCATCCAAACTTCCGAATACTGCCCCTTGGCCCGAAGAAGGTAACAAACCTCCAAACGAGCTTCAATGCCACACAACACTCCCTCTGTGGCCTCCAACTGCTCTTAAACACAAGTAAAACTAAATGCATGCTTTTCAACCGATCGCTTCCAGCACCCGCCCGCCCGTCTAGCATCACTACTCTGGACAGTTCTGACTTAGAATATGTGGATAACTACAAATACCCAGGTGTCTGGCTAGACTGTAAACTTTCCTTCCAGACTCACATTAAACATCTCCAACCCAAAATTAAGTCTGGAATCGACTTCCTATTTCGCAACAAAGCCTCCTTCACTCACTCACACCGCCAAACATACCCTCGTAAAACTGTCTACCCTCCCGATCCTCGACTTCGGCGATGTCATTTACAAAATAACCTCCGACACTCTACTCAGCAAACTGGATGCAGTCTATCACAGTGCCATCCGTTTTGTCACCAAAGCCCCATATACCACCCACCACTGCGACCTGTATGCTCTCGTCAGCTGGCCCTCGCTACATATTCGTTGCCAGACCCACTGGATCCAGGTCATCTATAAGTCTTTGCTAGGTAAAGTTCTGCCTTATCTCAGCTCACTGGTCATGATAACACAGCACGCACTCCAGCAGGTATATCTCACTGGTCATCCCCAAAGCCAACACCTCTTTGGCCGCCTTTCCTTCCAGTTCTCTGCTGCCAATGACTGGAACAAATTGCAAAAATCGCTGAATTTGGAGACTTATATCTCCCTCACTAACTTAAACATCAACTATCCGAGCAGTTAACCGATCGCTGCAGCTGTACACAGCCCATCCAATCTACCTACCTCATCCCATATTGTTTTTATTTACTTTTTTTGCTCTTTTACACACCAGTATTTCTACTTGCACATCATTATCTGCACATCTATCACTCCAGTGTTAATTTGCTAAATTGTAATTACTTCGCTACTATGACCTACTTATTGCCTTACCTCCTCACACCATTTGCACACACTGTATATATACACTTATTTCCTATTGTGTTATTGACTGTTGTAATGGATGTCGTCTGGAGATAGAGGGAGGACCAAGGTGCAGCGTAGTAAGTGTTCATGTCTTTTTAATAAACAAACTGAACACAGGAACAAAACAAGAAACGATGTGAACAAAACTAAACAGTCCCATGTGGTACGAACACAAACACGGAAACAAACACCCACAACCCAACAGTGAAACCCAGGCTACCTTAGTATGATTCTCAATCAGGGACAACAACTGACAGCTGCCTCTGATTGAGAACCATACTAGGCAGAACTCAAAAACCAACATAGAAAAACAAACATAGACTGCCCACCCAACTCACGCCCTGACCATACTAAACCAAAGACAAAATAACAGAACTAAGGTCAGAACGTGACAACTGTACGTTTGTTTATTCCATGTGGAACTCTGTGTTGTTGTTTGTGTCACACTACTTTGCTTTATCTTGGTCAGGTCGCAGTTTTAAATGAAAACTTGTTATCAACTGGCCTACCTGGTTAAATAAAGGTGAAATCAAATTTTAATAATACTACTCACTACTGCATGTCAACGCATGACTTTAACACCATCATCAAGTTTGCTGACGACACAATGGTGGTAGGCTTGATCACCAACGGCGATGAGACAGCCTACAGGGAGGTCAGAGACTTAGCAGGGTGGTGCCAGGATATCAACCTCTACCTCAACGTCAGTAAGACCAAGGGGCTGATCATGGACTACAGGAGAAAGAGGGAGAGCACGTTCCCATCCACATCGAGGGGGCTGTAGTGGAGCTGGTCAAGAGCTCCATGGTTCACACAAAGCCTTGAATTTACCGGGGGCATCGACGGCAATGGATGTGGATTCCCCTTGTGTGGCCGTAATGCCCACTAAAAGAGGTTGTTGTCTTGGCATCACCCCGCTAAGTCTCTGACCTCTTCCCTGTACGCTGTCTCAATCGCTGTTGGTGATCAAGCCTACCACCGTGAACTTGATGATGGTGTTGGAGTCAAGCATGGCCACACAGTCGTGAGTGAACAAGGGGTGGAAGAGGGGATTACGCTCACAGCCCTGAGGGGCCCCGTGTTGAGGGTCAGCATGGCGGAGGTGTTGCTGCCTACCCTCACCACCTGGGGCGGGCCCTTCAGGAAGCCAATTGCCAAAGTCACCTCTCATTGTTATAGCTCTCTTAGATATTTCAATTCTTATTAGCCAATGCCCATCACGTGTCGGATCCATCTCAGACATCACAGCTCCAAAGTACAAGTGAAGACAGGCACATCAAAATGTAATGGTGCGCGTCCTTCTTATCAAATTCCGAGAACTGTCCACATTTACTTTTCTTCAGCCCAAAAGATTAGTAAGGAACAGCAAAAGCAATAGCTATGTCAATTTTATATCCCCCATAGTACAAAAGTTTAGTTAGCCCCCAAAGGTGCGGACTCCGACCGCAAATCCTGAAACTAGATGGGGAGGTGTGGGCAACTAGCGTCGGTGGCGGCTCTGGTGCGGGACGTAGCACCCGCTCAGACCGCGGATCCGGTCATGAAGCCAAGCTGAACTGGGCACCGGTGCAGAGGAAGGCTCCGGCCATGGAGCGAGACTGGACACCGTGCCTGGACTGGGCACCAGCGCAGAGGAAGACTCCGGCCATGGAGCAGGACTGGGCGCCGAGCCTGGACTGGGCACCGGCGCAGAGGAAGACTCCGGCCATGGAGCAGGACTGGGCGCCGTGCCTGGACTGGGCACCGGCGCAGAGGAAGACTCCGGACATGGAGCGAGACTGGACGCCGTGCCTGGACTGGGTACTGGCGCAGAGGAAGGCTCCGGCCATGGAGCGGGACTGGACGCCGTGCCTGGACTGGGCATCGGCGCAGTGGAAGGCTCCGCCCATGGCACCGGGGCAGGAAGCTCCGGGCCGTGGACCGTCACTAGAAGCTCCGGGCCGTGGACCATCACTGGAGGCTCTGAACTGTGAACTGTCGCTGGAAGCTTTGGACTGTGAACCGTCGCTGGAAGCTCTGGACTGTGGACCGTCACTGGAAGCTTTGGACTGTGAACCGTCGCTGGAAGCTCTGGACTGTGGACCGTCACTGGAAGCATTGGACTGTGAACTGTCGCTGGAAGCTCTGGACTGTGGACCGTCACTGGAAGCTCCGGGCCGTGGACCGTCGCTGGAAGTTCTGGACTGTGAACCGTCGCTGGAAGTTCTGGACTATGAACTGTCTCTGGACGTTCTGGACTGTGAACCGTCGCTGGAGACTCAGGAATGTACACACGCACTAGTGGACGAGTGCTGGGAGCCGGCACAGGACGTACTGGGCTGGGAAGGCGCACTGGAGGCCTGGTGCGTGGAGCCGGCACAGGTTGCACCGGACTGATGACACGCTCCTCAGGGCGAGTGGGGAGCCGGCACAGGTTGCACCGGACTGATGACACGCTCCTAAAAATGCCTGTGCTGCAGCATTCTCCTAGCCAACATCTCTCACCGATATCCCTCCTCAAACTGCTCCATCGACTCCCAGACGGTCTTTGGCTCTCTCCTCGGCCGACTGCCCCTTGTGCCCCCGAAAAAACTTGGGGTTGTCCTTGGGCTGTTTGTGGCCACGGACCCCACGACGTCGTTGCTGTCCTCCTTTTACTCCTCGGCGACTCCCGCCAAGGAAGGGTCTCGCATCCACCTAGTATCTCTTCCCATGACCAACTCTCCTTCACCTCCTGGGCACGCTGCTTGATCCTGTAGTGGTGGGATATTCTGTCACGACTGTATGAATAATTGGACCAAGGCGCAGCTGGAGTAGAGTTACACATTTTAGTGATAGTGAAACTTCTAAAACAACAAAGATATAACGATCGTGAAATACATAGCGCACATAGGCACTCATACAAAACAATATCCCACATCGCAGGTGGGAAAAAGGACACACTAAGTACGATCCCCAATTAGAGGTAACGATCATCAGCTGCCTCCAATTGGGAACCATACACACACACCAATATAGAAATATAATACCTAGAAACCCC
>NW_024606037.1:0-6450 GCF_018296145.1 Oncorhynchus tshawytscha | reverse complement strand
TTTTTTATTTTACCTTTATTTAACCAGGTAGGCAAGTTGAGAACAAGTTCTCATTTACAATTGCGACCTGGCCAAGATAAAGCAAAGCAGTTCGACAGATACAACGACACAGAGTTACACATGGAGTAAAACAAACAAGAATGTGCAATGTAGAAATAAAAATAATGGGGTGCAAAGGAGCAAAATAAATAAATACAGTTGGGAAAGAGGTAGTTGTTTGGGCTAAATTATAGGTGGGCTATGTACAGGTGCAGTAATCTGTGAGCTGCTCTGACAGTTGGTGCTTAAAGCTAGTGAGGGAGATAAGTGTTTCCAGTTTCAGAGATTTTTGTAGTTCGTTCCAGTCATTGGCAGCAGAGAACTGGAAGGAGAGGCGGCCAAAGAAAGAATTGGTTTTGGGGGTGACTAGAGAGATATACCTGCTGGAGCGTGTGCTACAGGTGGGAGATGCTATGGTGACCAGCGAGCTGAGATAAGGGGGGACTTTACCTAGCAGGGTCTTGTAGATGACATGGAGCCAGTGGGTTTGGCGACGAGTATGAAGCGAGGGCCAGCCCAACGAGAGCGTACAGGTCGCAATGGTGGGTAGTATATGGGGCTTTGGTGACCAAACGGATTGCACTGTGATAGACTGCATCCAATTTGTTGAGTAGGGTATTGGAGGCTATTTTGTAAATGACATCGCCAAAGTCGAGGATTGGTAGGATGGTCAGTTTTACAAGGGTATGTTTGGCAGCATGAGTGAAGGATGCCTCGTTGCGAAATAGGAAGCCAATTCTAGATTTAACTTTGGATTGGAGATGTTTGATATGGATCTGGAAGGAGAGTTTACAGTCTAACCAGACACCTAAGTATTTGTAGTTGTCCACGTATTCTAAGTCAGAGCCGTCCAGAGTAGTGATGTTGGACAGGCGGGTAGGTGCAGGTAGCGATCGGTTGAAGAGCATGCATTTAGTTTTACTTGTATTTAAAAGCAATTGGAGGCCACGGAAGGAGAATTGTATGGCATTGAAGCTTGCCTGGAGGGTTGTTAACACAGTGTCCAAAGAAGGGCTGGAAGTATACAGAATGGTGTCGTCTGCGTAGAGGTGGATCAGAGACTCACCAGCAGCAAGAGCGACCTCATTGATGTATACAGAGAAGAGAGTCGGTCCAAGAATTGAACCCTGTGGCACCCCCATAGAGACTGCCAGAGGTCCGGACAGCAGACCCTCCGATTTGACACACTGAACTCTATCAGAGAAGTAGTTGGTGAACCAGGCGAGGCAATCATTTGAGAAACCAAGGCTGTCGAGTCTGCCGATGAGGATGTGGTGATTGACAGAGTCGAAAGCCTTGGCCAGATCAATGAATACGGCTGCACAGTAATGTTTCTTATCAATGGCGGTTAAGATATCGTTTAGGACCTTGAGCGTGGCTGAGGTGCACCCATGACCAGCTCTGAAACCAGATTGCATAGCAGAGAAGGTATGGTGAGATTCGAAATGGTCGGTAATCTGTTTGTTGACTTGGCTGTCGAAGACCTTAGAAAGGCATGGTAGGATATAGGTCTGTAGCAGTTTGGGTCAAGAGTGTCCCCCCCTTTGAAGAGGGGGATGACCGCAGCCGCTTTCCAATCTTTGGGAATCTCAGACGACACGAAAGAGAGGTTGAACAGGCTAGTAATAGGGGTGGCAACAATTTCGGCAGATAATTTTAGAAAGAAAGGGTCCAGATTGTCTAGCCCGGCTGATTTGTAGGGGTCCAGATTTTGCAGCTCTTTCAGAACATCAGCTGAATGGATTTGGGAGAAGGAGAAATGGGGAAGGCTTGGGCGAGTTGCTGTTGGGGGTGCAGTGCTGTTGACCGGGGTAGGAGTAGCCAGGTGGAAAGCATGGCCAGCCGTAGAAAAATGCTTATTGAAATTCTCAATTATGGTGGATTTATCAGTGGTGACAGTGTTTCCCATCTTCAGTGCAGTGGGCAGCTGGGAGGAGGTGTTCTTATTCTCCATGGACTTTACAGTGTCTCAGAACTTTTTTGAGTTAGTGTTGCAGGAAGCAAATTTCTGCTTGAAAAGCTAGCCTTGGCTTTTCTAACTGCCTGTGTATAATGGTTTCTAGCTTCCCTGAACAGCTGCATATCACGGGGGCTGTTCGATGCTAATGCAGAACGCCATAGGATGTTTTTGTGTTGGTTAAGGGCAGTCAGGTCTGGGGAGAACCAAGGGCTATATCTGTTCCTGGTTCTAAATTTCTTGAATGGGGCATGTTTATTTAAGATGGTTAGGAAGGCATTTAAAAAAAATATCCAGGCATCCTCTACTGACGGGATGAGATCAATATCCTTCCAGGATACCCTGGCCAGGTCGATTAGAAAGGCCTGCTCGCAGAAGTGTTTCAGGGAGCGTTTTACAGTGATGAGTGGAGGTCGTTTGACCGCTGACCCATTACGGATGCAGGCAATGAGGCAGTGATCGCTGAGATCTTGGTTGAAGACAGCAGAGGTGTATTTAGAGGGGAAGTTGGTTAGGATGATATCTATGAGGGTGCCCGTGTTTAAGGCTTTGGGGAGGTACCTGGTAGGTTCATCAAATCAAATTTTATTTGTCACATACACATGGTTAGCAGATGTTAATGCGAGAGTAGCGAAATGCTTGTGCTTCTAGTTCCGACAATGCAGTAATAACGAACAAGTAATCTAACTAACAATTCCAAAAAAAACTACTGTCTTATACACAGTGTAAGGGGATAAAGAATATGTACATAAGGATATATGAATGAGTGATGGTACAGAGCAGCATAGGCAAGATACAGTAGATGATATCGAGTACAGTATATACATATGAGATGAGTATGTAAACCAAGTGGCATAGTTAAAGTGGCTAGTGATACATGTATTACATAAGAATTCAGTCGATGATATAGAGTACAGTATCTACGTATGCATATGAGATGAATAATGTAGGGTAAGTAACATTATATAAAGGTAGCATTGTTTAAAGTGGCTAGTGATATATTTACATCATTTCCCATCAATTCCCATGATTAAGTGGCTGGAGTAGAGTCAGTGTCATTGACAGTGTGTTGGCAGTAGCCACTCAATGTTAGTGGTGGCTGTTTAACAGTCTGATGGCCTTGAGATAGAAGCTGTTTTTCAGTCTCTCGGTCCCAGCTTTGATGCACCTGTACTGACCTCGCCTTCTGGATGACAGCGGGGTGAACAGGCAGTGGCTCGGGTGGTTGATGTCCTTGATGATCTTTATGGCCTTCCTGTAGCATCGGGTGGTGTAGGTGTCCTGGAGGGCAGGTAGTTTGCCCCCGGTGATGCGTTGTGCAGACCTCACTACCCTCTGGAGAGCCTTACGGTTGAGGGCGGTGCAGTTGCCATACCAGGCGGTGATACAGCCCGCCAGGATAATCTCGATTGTGCATCTGTAGAAGTTTGTGAGTGCTTTTGGTGACAAGCCGAATTTCTTCAGCCTCCTGAGGTTGAAGAGGCGCTGCTGCGCCTTCCTCACGATGCTGTCTGTGTGAGTGGACCAATTCAGTTTGTCTGTGATGTGTATGCCGAGGAACTTAAAACTTGCTACCCTCTCCACTACTGTTCCATCGATGTGGATGGGGGGTGTTCCCTCTGCTGTTTCCTGAAGTCCACAATCATCTCCTTAGTTTTGTTGACGTTGAGTGTGAGGTTATTTTCCTGACACCACACTCCGAGGGCCCTCACCTCCTCCCTGTAGGCCGTCTCGTCGTTGTTGGTAATCAAGCCTACCACTGTTGTGTCGTCCGCAAACTTGATGATTGAGTTGGAGGCGTGCGTGGCCACGCAGTCGTGGGTGAACAGGGAGTACAGGAGAGGGCTCAGAACGCACCCTTGTGGGGCCCCAGTGTTGAGGATCAGCGGGGAGGAGATGTTGTTGCCTACCCTCACCACCTGGGGGCGGCCCGTCAGGAAGTCCAGTACCCAGTTGCACAGGGCGGGGTCGAGACCCAGGGTCTCGAGCTTGATGACGAGCTTGGAGGGTACTATGGTGTTGAATGCCGAGCTGTAGTCGATGAACAGCATTCTCACATAGGTAGTATTCCTCTTGTCCAGATGGGTTAGGGCAGTGTGCAGTGTGGTTGAGATTGCATCGTCTGTGGACCTATTTGGGCGGTAAGCGAATTGGAGTGGGTCAAGGGTGTCAGGTAGGGTGGAGGTGATATGGTCCTTGACTAGTCTCTCAAAGCACTTCATGATGACGGATGTGAGTGCTACGGGGCGGTAGTCGTTTAGCTCAGTTACCTTAGCTTTCTTGGGAACAGGAACAATGGTGGCCCTCTTGAAGCATGTGGGAACAGCAGACTGGTATAGGGATTGGTTGAATATGTCCGTAAACACACCGGCCAGCTGGTCTGCGCATGCTCTGAGGGCGCGGCTGGGGATGCCATCTGGGCCTGCAGCCTTGCGAGGGTTAACACGTTTAAATGTCTTACTCACTTCGGCTGCAGTGAAGGAGAGACCGCATGTTTTCGTTGCAGGCCGTGTCAGTGGCACTGTATTGTCCTCAAAGCGGGCAAAAAAGTTATTTAGTCTGCCTGGGAGCAAGACATCCTGGTCCGTGACTGGGCTGGGTTTCTTCCTGTAGTCCGTGATTGACTGTAGACCCTGCCACATGCCTCTTGTGTCTGAGCCGTTTAATTGAGATTCTACTTTGTCTCTGTACTGGCGCTTAGCTTGTTTGATAGCCTTGCGGAGGGAATAGCTGCACTGTTTGTATTCAGTCATGTTACCAGACACCTTGCCCTGATTAAAAGCAGTGGTTCGCGCCTTCAGTTCCACACGAATGCTGCCATCAATCCACGGTTTCTGGTTAGGGAATGTTTTAATTGTTGCTATGGGAACGACATCTTCAACGCACGTTCTAATGAACTCGCACACCGAATCAGCGTATTCGTCAATGTTGTTGTCTGACGCAATACGAAACATCTCCCAGTCCACGTGATGGAAGCAGTCTTGGAGTGTGGAGTCAGCTTGGTCGGACCAGCGTTGGACAGACCTCAGCGTGGGAGCTTCTTGTTTTAGTTTCTGTCTGTAGGCAGGGATCAACAAAATGGAGTCGTGGTCAGCTTTTCCGAAAGGGGGCGGGGCAGGGCCTTATATGCGTCGCGGAAGTTAGAGTAACAATGATCCAGGGTCTTTCCACCCCTGGTTGCGCAATCGATATGCTGATAAAATTTAGGGAGTCTTGTTTTCAGATTAGCCTTGTTAAAATCCCCAGCTACAATGAATGCAGCCTCCGGATAAATCGTTTCCAGTTTGCAGAGAGTTAAATAAAGTTCGTTCAGAGCCATCGATGTGTCTGCTTGGGGGGATATATACGGCTGTGATTATAATCGAAGAGAATTCTCTTGGTAGATAATGCGGTCTACATTTGATTGTGAGGAATTCTAAATCAGGTGAACAGAAGGATTTGAGTTCCTGTATGTTTCTTTCATCACACCATGTCACGTTGGCCATAAGGCATACGCCCCCGCCCCTCTTCTTACCAGAAAGATGTTTGTTTCTGTCGGCGCGATGCGTGGAGAAACCCGCTGGCTGCACCGCTTCGGATTGCGTCTCTCCAGTTAGCCATGTTTCCGTGAAGCAGAGAACGTTACAGTCTCTGATGTCCCTCTGGAATGCTACCCTTGCTCGGATTTCATCAACCTTGTTGTCAAGAGACTGGACATTGGCAAGAAGAATGCTAGGGAGTCTCCGGAGTCTGACCAGAAGACCGCTTCGTTTCCCTCTTTTTCTGAGTCGTTTTTTTGGGTCGCTGCATGGGAACCATTCCGTGGCACTGGTTGTAAGGCAGAACACAGGATCCGCATCGCAAAAAACATATTCTTGGTCGTACTGATGGTGAGTTGACGCTGATCTTATATTCAGTAGTTCTTCTCGGCTGTATGTAATGAAACCTAAGATGACCTGGGGTACTAGTGTAAGAAATAACACGTAAAAAAACAAAAAACTGCATAGTTTCCTAGGAATGCGAAGCGAGGCGGCCATCTCCTTTCGGCGCCACACACACATTGATAATTGTGTGAGATTGAGGGCATCAAGTTTAGATTGTAGGATGGCTGGGGTGTTAAGCATGTTCCAGTTTAGGTTGCCTAGCAGCACGAGCTCTGAAGATAGATGGGGGGCAATCAGTTCACATATGGTGTCCAGAGCACAGCTGGGGGCAGAGGGTGGTCTATAGCAGGCGGCAACGGTGAGACACTTGTTTTTAGAGAGGTGGATTTTTAAAAGTAGAAGTTCAAATTGTTTGGGTACAGATCTGGATAGTAGGACAGAACTCTGCAGGCAATCTTTGCAGTAGATTGCAACACCGCCCCCTTTGGCAGTTCTATCTTGTCTGAAAATGTTGTAGTTTGGAATTAAAATTTCTGAATTTTTGGTGGTCTTCCTAAGCCAGGATTCAGACACAGCTAGAACATCCGGGTT
>NW_024606036.1:0-6449 GCF_018296145.1 Oncorhynchus tshawytscha | reverse complement strand
CCATAAGCGACTTACAGCTGTAATCGCAGCAAAAGGTGGCGCTACAAAGTATTAACTTAAGGGGGCTGAATAATTTTGCACGCCCAATGCACTGTAGTTCAAGATGATCCTGAACTCACCCGTGACATTTCCTTTGTATTGGGTGTGAATATTATTGCAGATTTTATTTGATTTTTTAACTTGCAATGACTATTCGGCTGTGTCTTACCTACCTTATCTGTGCTGTTCTCCTTTCGGTTGTCTTACCTACCTTATCTGTGCTGTTCTCCTTTCGGTTGTCTTACCTACCTTATCTGTGCTGTTCTCCTTTCGGTTGTCTTACCTACCTTATCTGTGCTGTTCTCCTTTCTGTTGTCTTACCTACCTTATCCTGTGCTGTTCTCCTTTCGGTTGTCTTACCTACCTTATCCATGCTGTTCTCCTTTCGGTTGTCTTACCTACCTTATCTGTGCTGTTCTCCTTTCGGTTGTCTTACCTACCTTATCTGTGCTGTTCTCCTTTCAGTTTGTCTTACCTACCTTATCTGTGCTGTTCTCCTTTCGGTTGTCTTACCTACCTTATCTGTGCTGTTCTCCTTTCTGTTGTCTTACCTACCTTATCTGTGCTGTTCTCCTTTCGGTTGTCTTACCTACCTTATCTGTGCTGTTCTCCTTTCGGTTGTCTTACCTACCTTATCTGTGCTGTTCTCCTTTCGGTTGTCTTACCTACCTTATCTGTGCTGTTCTCCTTTCGTTGTCTTACCTACCTTATCTGTGCTGTTCTCCTTTCTTACCTTGTCTTACCTACCTTATCTGTGCTGTTCTCCTTTCGGTTGTCTTACCTACCTTATCTGTGCTGTTCTCCTTTCTGTTGTCTTACCTACCTTATCTGTGCTGTTCTCCTTTCGGTCTGTGCTGTTCTTTTCGGTTGTCTTACCTACCTTATCTGTGCTGTTCTCCTTTCTGGTTGTCTTACCTACCTTATCTGTGCTGTTCTCCTTTCGGTTGTCTTACCTACCTTATCTGTGCTGTTCTCCTTTCGGTTGTCTTACCTTATCCTTATCTGTGCTGTTCTCCTTTCGGTTGTCTTACCTACCTTATCTGTGCTGTTCTCCTTTCGGTTGTCTTACCTACCTTATCTGTGCTGTTCTCCTTTCGGTTGTCTTACCTACCTTATCTGTGCTGTTCTCCTTTTGGTTGTCTTACCTACCTTATCTGTGCTGTTCTCCTTTCGGTTGTCTTACCTACCTTATCTGTGCTGTTCTCCTTTTCGGTTGTCTTACCTACCTTATCTGTGCTGTTCTCCTTTCGGGTTGTCTTACCTACCTTATCTGTGCTGTTCTCCTTTCGGTTGTCTTACCTACCTTATCTGTGCTGTTCTCCTTTCGGTTGTCTTACCTACCTTATCTGTGCTGTTCTCCTTTCGGTTGTCTTACCTACCTTATCTGTGCTGTTCTCCTTTCGGTTGTCTTACCTACCTTATCTGTGCTGTTCTCCTTTCGGTTGTCTTACCTACCTTATCTCCTTTTCGGTTGTCTTACCTACCTTATCTGTGCTGTTCTCCTTTCGGTTGTCTTACCTACCTTATCTGTGCTGTTCTCCTTTCGGTTGTCTTACCTACCTTATCTGTGCTGTTCTCCTTTCGGTTGTCTTACCTACCTTATCTGTGCTGTTCTCCTTTCGGTTGTCTTACCTACCTTATCTGTGCTGTTCTCCTTTCGGTTGTCTTACCTACCTTATCTGTGCTGTTCTCCTTTGTCTTACCTACCTTATCTGTGCTGTTCTCCTTTCTGTTGTCTTACCTACCTTATCTGTGCTGTTCTCCTTTCGGTTGTCTTACCTACCTTATCTGTGCTGTTCTCCTTTCGGTTGTCTTACCTACCTTATCTGTGCTGTTCTCCTTTCGGTTGTCTTACCTACCTTATCTGTGCTGTTCTCCTTTCTTACCTACCTTATCCCCGGTTGTCTTACCTACCTTATCTGTGCTGTTCTCCTTTCGGTTGTCTTACCTTATCCTGTTCTCCTTTCGGTTGTCTTACCTACCTTATCTGTGCTGTTCTCCTTTCGTTTGTCTTACCTACCTTATCTGTGCTGTTCTCCTTTCGGTTGTCTTACCTACCTTATCTGTGCTGTTCTCCTTTCCTTATCTGTGTTGTCTTACCTACCTTATCTGTGCTGTTCTCCTTTCGGTTCTCCTTTATCTGTGCTGTTGTCTTACCTACCTTATCTGTGCTGTTCTCCTTATCTGTGTTTTCTCCTTCGTCTTATCTCTGTTGTCTTACCTACCTTATCTGTGCTGTTCTCCTTTCGGTTGTCTTACCTACCTTATCTGTGCTGTTCTCCTTTCGGTTTGTCTTACCTACCTTATCTGTGCTGTTCTCCTTTCGGTTGTCTTACCTACCTTATCTGTGCTGTTCTCCTTTCGGTTGTCTTACCTACCTTATCTGTGCTGTTCTCCTTTCGTTGTCTTACCTACCTTATCTGTGCTGTTCTCCTTTCGGTTGTCTTACCTACCTTATCTGTGCTGTTCTCCTTTCGGTTGTCTTACCTACCTTATCTGTGCTGTTCTCCTTTCGGTTGTCTTACCTACCTTATCTGTGCTGTTCTCCTTTCGGTTGTCTTACCTACCTTATCTGTGCTGTTCTCCTTTCGGTTGTCTTACCTACCTTATCTGTGCTGTTCTCCTTTCGGTTGTCTTACCTACCTTATCTGTGTTCTGTTCTTACCTACCTTATCTGTGCTGTCTTACCTGTCTTACCTTATCTGTGCTGTTCTCCTTTCGGTTGTCTTACCTACCTTATCTGTGTTCTCCTTTCGGTTGTCTTACCTACCTTATCTGTGCTGTTCTCCTTTCGGTTGTCTTACCTACCTTATCTGTGCTGTTCTCCTTTCTTACCTACCTTATCTGTGCTTTCTCCTTTCGGTTGTCTTACCTACCTTATCTGTGCTGTTCTCCTTTCGGTTGTCTTACCTACCTTATCTGTGCTGTTCTCCTTTCGGTTGTCTTACCTACCTTATCTGTTGTGCTGTTCTCCTTTTCGGTTGTCTTACCTACCTTATCTGTGCTGTTCTCCTTTCGGTTGTCTTACCTACCTTATCTGTGCTGTTCTCCTTTCGGTTGTCTTACCTACCTTATCTGTGCTGTTCTCCTTTCGGTTGTCTTACCTACCTTATCTGTGCTGTTCTCCTTTCGGTTTCTCCTTTCGTCTTACCTACCTTATCTGTGCTGTTCTCCTTTCGGTTGTCTTACCTACCTTATCTGTGCTGTTCTCCTTTCTGTTGTCTTACCTACCTTATCTGTGCTGTTCTCCTTTCGGTTGTCTTACCTACCTTATCTGTGCTGTTCTCCTTTTCGGTTGTCTTACCTACCTTATCTGTGCTGTTCTCCTTTCGGTTGTCTTACCTACCTTATCTGTGCTGTTCTCCTTTTCGGTTGTCTTACCTACCTTATCTGTGCTGTTCTCCTTTGTCTTACCTACCTTATCTGTGCTGTTGTCTTACCTACCTTATCTGTGCTGTTCTCCTTTCGGTTGTCTTACCTACCTTATCTGTGCTGTTCTCCTTTCGGTTGTCTTACCTACCTTATCTGTGCTGTTCTCCTTTCGGTTGTCTTACCTACCTTATCCATGCTGTTCTCCTTTCGGTTGTCTTACCTACCTACCTTATCCTTTCGTGCTGTTCTCCTTTCGGTTGTCTTACCTACCTTATCTGTGCTGTTCTCCTTTCGGTTGTCTTACCTACCTTATCTGTGCTGTTCTCCTTTCGGTTGTCTTACCTACCTTATCTGTGCTGTTCTCCTTTCGGTTGTCTTACCTACCTTATCTGTGCTGTTCTCCTTTCGGTTGTCTTACCTACCTTATCTGTGCTGTTCTCCTTTCGGTTGTCTTACCTACCTTATCTGTGCTGTTCTCCTTTCGGTTGTCTTACCTACCTTATCTGTGCTGTTCTCCTTTCGGTTGTCTTACCTACCTTATCTGTGCTGTTCTCCTTTCGGTTGTCTTACCTACCTTATCTGTGCTGTTCTCCTTTCGGTTGTCTTACCTACCTTATCTGTGCTGTTCTCCTTTCGGTTGTCTTACCTTATCTGTGCTGTTCTCCTTTCGGTTGTCTTACCTGCTGTTCTCCTTTCGGTTGTCTTACCTACCTTATCTGTGCTGTTCTCCTTTCGGTTGTCTTACCTACCTTATCTGTGCTGTTCTCCTTTCGGTTGTCTTACCTACCTTATCTGTGCTGTTCTCCTTTCGTGCTGTTGTCTTACCTTACCTACCTTATCTGTGCTGTTCTCCTTTCGGTTGTCTTACCTACCTTATCTGTGCTGTTCTCCTTTCGGTTGTCTTACCTACCTTATCTGTGCTGTTCTCCTTTCTTACCTACCTTATCCATGCTGTTCTCCTTTTCGTTGTCTTACCTACCTTATCTGCTGTTCTCCTTTCGTTGTCTTACCTAGCTTATCTGTGCTGTTCTCCTTTCGTTGTCTTACCTACCTTATCTGTGCTGTTCTCCTTTCGGTTGTCTTACCTACCTTATCTGTGCTGTTCTCCTTTCGGTTGTCTTACCTACCTTATCTGTGCTGTTCTCCTTTCGGTTTCTCCTTTCGTCTTACCTACCTTATCTGTGCTGTTCTCCTTTTCGGTTGTCTTACCTACCTTATCTGTGCTGTTCTCCTTTCGGTTGTCTTACCTACCTTATCTGTGCTGTTCTCCTTTCGGTTGTCTTACCTACCTTATCCGTTATCTGTGCTGTTCTCCTTTCGGTTGTCTTACCTACCTTATCTGTGCTGTTCTCCTTTCGGTTGTCTTACCTACCTTATCTGTGCTGTTCTCCTTTCGGTTGTCTTACCTACCTTATCTGTGCTGTTCTCCTTTCGGTTGTCTTACCTACCTTATCTGTGCTGTTCTCGGTTGTCTTTTTATCTGTGTTTCTCCTTCGTCTTACCTACCTTATCCGTGCTGTTCTCCTTTGTTGTCTTACCTACCTTATCTGTGCTGTTCTCCTTCGGTTGTCTTACCTACCTTATCTGTGCTGTTCTCCTTCGGTTCTCCTTTCGGTTGTCTTACCTACCTTATCTGTGCTGTTCTCCTTTCGGTTGTCTTACCTACCTTATCTGTGCTGTTCTCCTTTCGGTTGTCTTACCTTATCTGTGCTGTTCTCCTTTCGGTTGTCTTACCTACCTTATCTGTGCTGTTCTCCTTTTCGGTTGTCTCCTTATCTGTTGTCTTACCTACCTTATCTGTGCTGTTCTCCTTTCGGTTGTCTTACCTACCTTATCTGTGCTGTTCTCCTTTCGGTTGTCTTACCTACCTTATCTGTGCTGTTCTCCTTTCGGTTGTCTTACCTACCTTATCTGTGCTGTTCTCCTTTCGGTTGTCTTACCTACCTTATCTGTGCTGTTCTCCTTTCGGTTGTCTTACCTACCTTATCTGTGCTGTTCTCCTTTCGGTTGTCTTACCTACCTTATCTGTGCTGTTCTCCTTTCGTTGTCTTACCTACCTTATCTGTGCTGTTCTCCTTTCGGTTGTCTTACCTACCTTATCTGTGCTGTTCTCCTTTCGGTTGTCTTACCTACCTTATCTGTGCTGTTCTCCTTTCGGTTGTCTTACCTACCTTATCTGTGCTGTTCTCCTTTCGGTTGTCTTACCTACCTTATCTGTGCTGTTCTCCTTTCGTTTGTCTTACCTACCTTATCTGTGCTGTTCTCCTTTCGGTTGTCTTACCTACCTTATCTGTGCTGTTCTCCTTTCGTTGTCTTACCTACCTTATCTGTGCTGTTCTCCTTTCGGTTGTCTTACCTACCTTATCTGTGGTGTTCTCCTTTTCGTTGTCTTACCTACCTTATCTGTGCTGTTCTCCTTTTCGGTTGTCTTACCTACCTTATCTGTGCTGTTCTCCTTTCGGTTGTCTTACCTACCTTATCTGTGCTGTTCTCCTTTCGGTTGTCTTACCTACCTTATCTGTGCTGTTCTCCTTTCGGTTTGTCTTACCTACTTATCTGTGCTGTTCTCCTTTCTTACCCACCTTATCTGTGTGTTCTCCTTTCGTCTTACCTACCTTATCTGTGCTGTTCTCCTTTCGGTTGTCTTACCTACCTTATCTGTGCTGTTCTCCTTTCGGTTGTCTTACCTACCTTATCTGTGCTGTTCTCCTTTCGGTTGTCTTACCTACCTTATCTGTGCTGTTCTCCTTTTCAGGTTTGTCTTACCTACCTTATCTGTGCTGTTCTCCTTTCGGTTGTCTTACCTACCTTATCTGTGCTGTTCTCCTTTTCGGTTGTCTTACCTACCTTATCTGTGCTGTTCTCCTTTCGGTTGTCTTACCTACCTTATCTGTGCTGTTCTCCTTTCGGTTGTCTTACCTACCTTATCTGTTGTTCTCCTTTCGGTTGTCTTACCTACCTTATCTGTGCTGTTCTCCTTTCGGTTGTCTTACCTACCTTATCTGTGCTGTTCTCCTTTCGGTTGTCTTACCTACCTT
>NW_024606035.1:0-6447 GCF_018296145.1 Oncorhynchus tshawytscha | reverse complement strand
ATTACACCTCCATTCACCTTCCTTTTACTGAAGGTTACACCTCCATTCACCTTCCTTTTACTGAAGTTTACACCTCATTCACCTTCCTTTTTACTAAAGGTTACATCTCCATTCATCTTCCTTTTACCTAAGGTTACACCTCATTCACGTTCCTTTTAACTGAAGGTTACACCTCATTCAACTTCCTTTTACTAGAGGTTACACCTCCATTCACCTTCCTTTTACTGAAGGTTACACCTCTCATTCATCTTCCTTTTTACTAGAGGTTACACCTCCATTCACCTTCCTTTTACTAGAGGTTACACCTCCATTCACCTTCCTTTTACTGAAGGTTACACCTCCACTCAACTTCCTTTTACTAGAGGTTACACCTCCATTCACCTTCCTTTTACTAAAGGTTACATCTCAATCACCTTCCTTTTTCCTAGAGGTTACATCTCCATTCAGCTTCCTTTTACTAGAGGTTACACCTCCATTCACCTTCCTTTTACTAAAGGTTACACCTCCAATCATCTTCCTTTTACGAGAGGTTACACCTCCATTCACATTCCTTTTACTAGAGGTTACATCTCCATTCACCTTCCGTTTACTAGAGATTACACCTCCATTCATCTTCCTTTTACTGAAGGTTACAACTCCATTCACCTTCCTTTTACTATAGGTTACACCTCCATTCACCTTCCTTTTACTGAAGATTACACCTCCATTCACCTTCCTTTTACTGAAGGTTACACCTCCATTCACCTTCCTTTTACTAGAGGTTACACCTCCATTCACCTTCCTTTTACTAAAGGTTACACCTCCATTCACCTTCCTTTTTACTAGAGGTTACACCTCCATTCACATTCCTTTTTACTAAAGGTTACACCTCCATTCACCTTCCTTTTACTAAAGGTTACACCTCCATTCACCTTCCTTTTACTAAAGGTTACACCTCCATTCACCTTCCTTTTACTGAAGGTTACACCTCCATTCAACTTCCTTTTACTGAAGGTTACACCTCCATTCACATTCCTTTTGCTAGAGGTTACACCTCCATTTACCTTCCTTTTACTGAAGGTTACACCTCCATTCACCTTCCTTTTACTGAAGGTTACACCTCCATTCACCTTCCTTTTACTGAAGGTTACACCTCCATTCACCTTCTTTTTACTAAATGTTACACCTCTATTCACCTTCCTTTTACTGAAGGTTACACCTCCATTCACCTTCCTTTTACTGAAGGATACATCTCAATCACCTTCCTTTTACTAGAGGTTACACCTCCATTCACATTCATTTTACTAAAGGTTACACCTCCATTCACCTTCCTTTTACTGAAGGTTACACCTCCATTCACCTTCCTTTTACTGAAGGTTACACCTCCATTCACCTTCCTTTTACTTGAGGTTACACCTCCATTCACCTTCATTTTACTAAAGGTTACACCTCCATTCACCTTCCCTTTTACTAGAGGTTACACCTCCACTCACCTTCCTTTTACTAAAGGTTACACCCTCCATTCATCTTCCTTTTACTGAAGGTTACACCTCCATTCACCTTCCTTTTACTGAAGGTTACACCTCCATTCATCTTCCTTTTACTGAAGGTTACACCTCCATTCACCTTCCTTTTACTGAAGGTTACATCTCAATCACCTTCCTTTTACTAGAGGTTACATCTCCATTCACATTCATTTTACTAGAAGGTTACACCTCCATTCACCTTCCTTTTACTGAAGGTTACACCTCCATTCACCTTCCTTTTACTGAAAGGTTACACCTCCATTCACCTTCATTTTACTGAAGGTTACACCTCCATTCACCTTCCTTTTACTGAAGGTTACACCTCCATTCACCTTCCTTTTACTGAAGGTTACACCTCCATTCACCTTCCTTTTTACTAGAGGTTACACCTCCATTCACCTTCCTTTTACTGAAGGTTACACCTCCATTCACCTTCCTTTTACTGAAGGTTACACCTCCATTCACCTTCCTTTTACTAGAGGTTACACCTCAATTCACCTTCCTTTTACTAAAGGTTACACCTCCATTCAACTTCCTTTTACCTAAGGTTACACCTCATTCACGTTCCTTTTACTGAAGGTTACACCTCCATTCAGCTTCCTTCTACTAGAGGTTACACCTCCATTCGCCTTCCTTTTACTAGAGGTTACACCTCCATTCACCTTCCTTTTACTAGAGGTTACACCTCCATTCACCTTCCTTTTACTAAAGGTTACACCTCCATTCACCTTCCTTTTACTAAAGGTTACACCTCCATTCACCTTCCTTTTACTAGAGGTTACACCTCCATTCACCTTCCTTTTACTAGAGGTTACACCTCCATTCACCTAACTTTTACTAAAGGTTACACCTCCAGTCACCTTCCTTTTACTAGAGGTTACACCTCCATTCACCTTCCTTTTACTAGAGGTTACACCTCCATTCACCTTCCTTTTACTGAAAGGTTACACCTCCATTCACCTTCCTTTTACTAGAAGGTTACACCTCCATTCACCTTCCTTTTACTAAAGGTTACACCTCCATTCACCTTCCTTTTACTGAAGGTTACACCTCCATTCAACTTCCTTTTACTGGTTACACCTCCATTCACCTTCCTTTTACTGAAGGTTAAACCTCCATTCACCTTCATTTTACTGAAGGTTACATCTCAATCATCTTCCTTTTACTAAAGGTTACATCTCCATTCACATTCATTTCAATAAAGGTTACACCTCCATTCACCTTCCTTTTACAAAAGGTTACACCTCCATTCACATTCCTTTTACTAGAGGTTACACCTCCATTCACCTTCCTTTTTACTAGAGGTTACACCTCCATTCACATTCATTTTACTGAAGGTTACCCCTCCATTCACCTTCCTTTTACTGAAGGTTACACCTCCATTCACCTTCATTTTACTGAAGGTTACACCCTCCATTCACCTTCCTTTTACTGAAGGTTACACCTCCATTCACCTTCTTTTTACTAGAGGTTACACCTCAATTCACCTTCCTTTTACTAAAAGTTACACCTCCATTCACCTTCCTTTTACTGAAGGTTACATCTCCATTCACCTTCCTTTTACTAGAGGTTACACCTCCATTCACCTTCCTTTTACTAGAGGTTACACCTCCATTCACCTTCCTTTTACTAGAGGTTACACCTTCATTCACATTCATTTTACTGAAGGTTACACCTCCATTCACCTTCTTTTTTACTAGAGGTTACACCTCAATTCACCTTCCTTTTACTAAAGGAGTTACACCTCCATTCACCTTAATTTTACTGAAGGTTACCCCTCCATTCACCTTCCTTTTACTAGAGGTTACACCTCCAATCACTTTCCTTTTACTAGAGGTTACCCTCCATTCACCTTCCTTTACTGAAGGTTACACCTCCATTCACCTTCATTTTACTGAAGGTTACACCTCCATTCACCTTCCTTTTACTGAAGGTTACATCTCAATCACCTTCCTTTTATGAGGTTACACCTCCATTCACCCAATTTTATAAGGTTACACCTCCATTCACCTTCCTTTACTAAAGGTTACACTCAATTCACCTTCCTTTTTACTGAAGGTTACACCTCCATTCACCTTCCTTTTACTGAATGTTACACCTCCATTCACCTTCTTTTTACTGAAGTTTACACCTCAATTCACCTTCCTTTTACTAAAGGTTACATCTCATTCACCTTCATTTTACTGAAGGTTACATTTCCATTCACCTTCCTTTTACTAGAGGTTACACCTCCATTCACCTTCCTTTTACTGAAGGTTTACACCTCCATTCACCTTCATTTTACTGAAGGTTTACACCTCCATTCACCTTCCTTTTTACTGAAGGTTACATCTCAATCACCTTCCTTTTACTAAAGGTTACTCCTCCATTCACCTTAATTTTACTAAAGGTTACACCTCCATTCACCTTCCTTTTACTGAAGGTTACACCTCCATTCAACTTCCCACTTTTACTGGGTTACACACTCCATTCACCTTCCACACTGAAGGTTACACCTCCATTCACCTTCCTTTTACTGAAGTTTACACCTCCATTCACCTTCATTTTACTGAAGGTTTACATCTCAATCATCTTCCTTTTACTAAAGGTTACATCTCCATTCACATTCATTTCAATAAAGGTTACACCTCCATTCACCTTCCTTTTACAAAATTTTACACCTCCATTCACATTCCTTTTACTAGAGGTTACACCTCCATTCACCTTCCTTTTACTAGAGGTTACACCTCCATTCACATTCATTTTACTGAAGGTTACACCTCCATTCACCTTCATTTTACTGAAGGTTACCTCCATTCACCTTCCTTTTACTGAAGGTTACACCTCCATTCACCTTCTTTTTTACTAGAGGTTACACCTCAATTCACCTGCCTTTTACTAAAAGTTACACCTCCATTCACCTTCATTTTACTGAGGTTACACCTCCATTCACCCTTCCTTTAACTGAAGTTTACCTCATTCACCTTCCTTTACTGAAGGTTACATCTCCATTCATCTTCCTTTTCCCTAAGGTTACACCTCATTCACATTCCTTTTACTGAAGGTTACACTCATTCAACTTCCTTTTACTAGAGGTTACACCTCCATTCATTTTCCTTTTTACTGAAGGTTACACCTCCATTCACCTTCTTTTACTAGAGGTTACATCTCAATTCACCTTCCCTTTTACTAAAGGTTACACTCCATTCACCTTCATTTTACTGAAGGTTACCCCCACCATTCACCTTCCTTTACTAGAGGTTACACCTCCATTCACCTTCCTTTTACTGAAGGCACACCTATTCACCATTTTACTAGCGTTACACCTCCATTCACCTTCTCATTGAAGAGTTACATCTAATCACTCTTCTTTTGATTTGAGGTTAATTTGTTCACTATTTTACCAGTGTTATGATCTCCATTCACCTTCCTTTTACTTAAAGGTTACACCCTCCATTCACTCTTCTTTACTGAAGGTTACACTCATTCAACTTCTTTTTACTATTACACTGTCACCTTCTTTTTTACTGAAGGTTACACTTCCAGCCTACCTTTCCTTTTTTACTGGAACGTTACACTCCATTCTCTACCTTCCTTACTGAAGGTTACATCTCAATCACTTCTTTTACTTAGAGGTTACACTCTCCATTCATATTCTTTAATAGAGGTTACACCTCCATTCACCTTTCCTTTACTGAAGGTTACACCTACATTCACCTTTACTGGAAGGTTACATCTCAATCACCTTCCTTTATTTCTGAGGTTACACCTCCATTCACCTTAATTTTACTAAAGGTTACACCTCCATTCACCTTCCTTCCTTTTACTAGAGGTTACACCTCCACCTCACTACTTACTTAGAGGTTACACCTCCATTCACCTTCCTTTAGCTGAGTTACAACTCCATTCACCTTACTTTACTAAAGGGTTACAACTCCATTCACTTTCCTTTTACTGAAGGTTACACCTCCATTCACCTTTCCTTTACTGAAGGTTACACCTCCATTCACCTTCCTTTTACCGAAGGTTACCCTCCATTCACCTTTCCTTTTACTGGAAGGTTACACCTTCATTCACCTTCCTTTTACTAGAGGTTACACTCTCCAATCACTTTCCTTTTACTAGAGGTTACACATCCATTCACCTTCCTTTACTGAAGGTTACACCTCCATTCACTTTCCTTTTACTGAAGGTTACATCTCAAGCACCTTCCTTTTACTTGAGGTTACACCTCCATTCACATTCATTTCACTAAAGGTTACACCTCCATTCACCTTTCCTTTACAAAGGTTATGATCTCAATCACCTTCCTTTACTAAAGATTCCAGCTCCATTCACATTCATTTCACTAAAGGTTACACCTCCATTCACCTTCCTTCCTTTACAAAAGGTTACACCTCCATTTACACCTTTTACTAGAGGTTACACTCCATTCACCTTCCTCTTTTACTAGAGGTTACACCTCCATTCACATTCATTTTACTGAAGGTTACACATTTCCATTCACCTTCCTCTTTTACCTAAGGTTACCCCTCCTTTCACCTTCCTTTTACTGAAGGTTACACCTTCATTCACCTTCCTTTTACTGAAGGTTACACCTCCATTCACCTTCCCTTTTGCTGAAGGTTACCCCTCCATTCACCTTCCTTTTACTGAAGGTTGCACCTCCATTCACCTCCATTCACCTCCACACCTTCTTTTACTAAATGTTACACCTCCATTCAGTTTCTTTACGGAAGGTTACACCTCCAATCATCTTCCTTTACGAGGTTACACCTCCATTCACACATTCCTTTTACTAGAGGTTACAAATTCCTCCATTCACCTTCCGTTTACTAGAGATTACACCTCCATTCACCTTCCTTTTACTGAAGGTTACACCTCCATTCACCTTCCCTTTACTGAAGGTTACCCCTCCATTCACCTTCCTTTTTCTGAAGGTTACATCTCCATTCACCTTCCT
>NW_024606034.1:0-6431 GCF_018296145.1 Oncorhynchus tshawytscha | reverse complement strand
GACATGTCCTGTTCTGGTCTGACCTGTCCAGTCCTGACCAGTCCTGTCCTGACCTGTCCAGTCCTGACCAGTCCTGTCCTGGTCTGACCTGTCCTGTCCTGACCAGTCCTGTCCTGACCTGTCCTGACCAGTCCTGGTCTGACCTGTCCTGGTCTGACCTGTCCTGGTCTGACATGTCCTGTTCTGGTCTGACCTGTCCTGGTCTGACCTGTCCTGACATGTCCAGTCCTGACCAGTCCTGTCCTGGTCTGACCAGTCCTGACCAGTCCTGGTCTGACCTGTCCAGTCCTGACCAGTCCTGTTCTGGTCTGACCTGTCCTGACCTGTCCAGTCCTGTCCTGGTCTGACCTGTCCTGGTCTGACCTGTCCTGGTCTGACCTGTCCTGGTCCGACCTGTCCTGGTCTGACCTGTCCTGTCCAGTCCTGGTCTGACCTGTCCTGACCTGTCCTGACCTGTCCAGTCCTGGTCTGACCTGTCCTGACCTGTCCAGTCCTGGTCTGACCTGTCCTGACCTGTCCAGTCCTGGTCTGACCTGTCCTGTCCAGTTCTGACCTGTCCAGTCATGGTCTGACCTGTCCTGACCTGTCCAGTCCTGGTCTGACCTGTCCAGTTCTGACCTGTCCAGTCCTGGTCTGACCTGTTCTGACCTGCCCAGTCCTGGTCACACGTGTCCTGACCTGTCCAGTCCTGGTCTGACCTGTCCCTACCTGCCCAGTCCTGACCGTCCTGACCAGTCCTGAACTGGTCTGACCTGTCCTGAACAGTCATGACCTGTCCTGAAATGTCCCGACCAGTCCTGACCTGTCCCGACCAGTCCTGACCTGTCCTGAAATGTCCCGACCAGTCCTGACCAGTCATGACCTGTCCTGAAATGTCCCGACCAGTCCTGACCTGTCCTGACCAGTCATGACCTGTCCTGAAATGTCCTGACCAGTCCTGACCTGTCCTGACCAGTCATGACCTGTCCTGAAATGTCCCGACCAGTCCTGACCTGTCCTGACCAGTCCTGACCTGTCCTGACCAGTCACGACCTGTCCTGAAATGTCCCGACCAGTCCTGACCTGTCCTGTCCAGTCTGGTTGGATCTATGCTGTGGGTACATAAACACACAGCTATAAAATCTGTGATGCAGAGTACGTGGACGAAATCACAGAATCCAGACCTTAAAACAGAATTCAACAGTATTCAAACATGTATTCAACTTGCACATTTAAAGAAATACAAAATGTGCTCAATATTGTCATAAGACAAAATGTATCAGTGATTGGTATTGTCCATCTTTCTGAACAGGCAATAGCACAGGACAACCCCTGTCTGCGTGGCCGTTGGTCTCTACGTGTCAGCGACGATGCTCATCATGATAAACGTCTTCTGGTTAAAAGTACAAACTATAAACTATAAAATAGACAATTTATTTTCATGAATTTCTGGATTTAACCTTTAACTAGGCAAGTCAGTTAAGAACAAGGGAATACAGTGTAGGCCCAGTGTGGGCCCAGGCTAGGTCCCGGGGTGGGCCCAGTGTAGGCCCAGTGTAGGCCCAGTGTAGGCCCAGGGTAGGCCCAGTGTAGGCCCAGTGTGGGCCCAGAGTAGGCCCAGAGTAGGCCCAGTGTGGGCCCAGGGTAGGCCCAGGGTAGGCCCAGGGTAGGCCCAGTGTGGGCCCAGGCTGTTGGCCAAGTGGGGGCCAGGGCCAGGCCCAGTGTGGGCCCAGAGTAGGCCCAGGGTAGGCCCAGAGTAGGGTAGGCCCAGTGTGGGCCCAGGGTAGGCCCAGGGTAGGCCAAGTGGGGCCAAGTGTGGGCCAAGTGTAGGCCCAGGAGGCCAAGTGTTGGCCCAGTGTGGGCCCAGGGTAGGCCAAGTGTGGGTTAGGCCCAGGGTGGGCCAAGTGTGGGCCAAGTGTGGTCCCAGGCCAAGTGTGTGCCCAGGGTAGGCCCAGAGTAGGCCCAGGGTAGGCCAAGTGTGGGCCCAGGGTAGGACAAGTATGGGTCCAGGTAGGCCAGAGTGTAGGCCTGTGGGCCCAGGGAGGCCAGGTGTGGGCCAAGTGTGTTCCCAGGCTGTAGGCCCAGGGTAGGCCCAGTGTTGTTAGGATAAGCCCAGTGTGGGCCCAGGGTAGCTGTAGTGTGGGCCCAGGGTTAGGCTGTAGTGTGAGAGGCTGTAGGTCTGTTAGAGAGGCTGTAGGTCTGTTAGAGAGGCTGTATGTTAGAGAGTGCTGTTAGTTAGAGGCTGTAGGTGTTAGAGAGGCTGTTGTTAGAGGCTGTATGTCTGTTAGAGAGGCTGTAGGCCTGTTAGAGAGGTTGTTAGAGAGGTTAGGCCTGTTAGAGGCTGTAGACTGTTAGAGGAGAGGCTGTAGGTCTGTTAGAGAGGCTGTAGGCCTGTTAGAGGCCTGTTAGGCTGTATGTGTTAGAGTTCTGTTAGAGAGTAGGCCTGTTAGAGAAGCTGTATGTCTGTTAGAGGCTGTATGTCTGTTAGAGAGGCTGTAGGTCTGTTAGAGAGGCTGTATTTCTGTTAGAGAGGCTGTATGTCTGTTAGAGAGGCTGTATGTCTGTTAGAGAGGCTGCATGTCTGTTAGAGAGGCTGCATGTCTGTTAGAGAGTCTGTAGGTACGTTAGAGAAGTTGTAGGCCTGTTAGAGAGGCTGTATGTATGTTAGAGAGGCTGTAGGCCTGTTAGAGAGGCTGTAGGCCTGTTAGAGAGGCTGTATGAGAGGTTGTAGGCCTGTTAGAGAGGCTATAGGTCTGTCAGAGAGGCTGTAGGCCTGTTAGAGAGGCTGTAGGTCTGTATGTCTGTTAGAGGTTGTAGGCCTGTTAGAGAGGCTGTAGGTACGTTAGAGGTTGTAGGCCTGTTAGAGAGGCTGTAGGCCTGTTAGAGGCTGTAGGTCTGTTAGAGAGGCTGTAGGCCTGTTAGAGAGGCTGTAGGTCTGTTAGAGGCTGTGCATGTCTGTTAGAGGGCTGTATGTATGTTAGAGAGGCTGTAGGACTGTTAGAGGCTGTAGGCTGTAGAGAGGTGTAGGCCTGTTAGAGAGCTGTATGTCTGTTAGAGAGGCTGTAGGCTGTATGTCTGTTAGAGGCTGTAGGCTGTATGTAGGCCTGTTAGAGAGGCTGTAGGTCTGTTAGAGTTAGAGCTGTAGGCCTGTTAGAGAGGCTGTATGTTAGAGAGGCTGTGTGTTAGAGAGACCTGTTATGTATGTTAGAGAGGCTGTAGGTCTGTTAGAGAGGCTGTAGGTCTGTTAGAGAGGCTGCAGGCCTGTTAGAGAGGCTGTATGTATGTTAGAGAGACTGTATGTATGTTAGAGAGGCTGTAGGTATGTTATAGAGGCTGTCAGAGAGGCTGTAGGTATGTTAGAGAGGCTATAGGTCTGTCAGAGAGGCTGTAGGCCTGTTAGAGAGGATGTAGGTCTGTTAGAGAGGCTGTAGGCCTGTCACTGAGGCTGCAGGTCTGTTAGAGAGGCTGTAGGTCTGTCACATAGGCTGTAGGCCTGTTAGAGAGGCTGTAGGCCTGTTAGAGAGGCTGTAGGCTGTGTTAGTTAGAGGCTGTAGGAGAGGTTGTAGGCCTGTTAGAGAGGCTGTAGGAGAGGCTGTAGGCCTGTTAGAGAGGCTGTAGGCCTGTTAGAGAGGATGACGGCCTGTTAGAGAGGATGACGGCCTGTTAGAGGCTGTAGGTCTGTTAGAGAGGCTGTATGTCTGTTAGAGAGGCTGTATGTCTGTTAGAGAGGCTGTATGTCTGTTAGAGAGGCTGTAGGCCTGTTAGAGAGGCTGTAAGTCTGTTAGAGAGGCTGAAGGCCTGTTAGAGAGGCTGTAGGAGAGGTTGTAGGTCTGTTAGAGAGGATGAAGGCCTGTTAGAGAGGCTGTAGGTCTGTTATAGAGGATGAAGGCCTGTTACAGAGGCTGTAGGCCTGTTAGAGAGGCTGTAGGTCTGTTAGAGAGGCTTTAGGCCTGTTAGAGGCTGTTGGCCTGTGAGAGAAGAAGTGTCTGGACTCAGAGTTCAGGCTTTTAGTGGTGCTGCGCTGTGGAGGCATGGGATGGGCCTCAAGGCTGTGTGGGCGATTCGCAGAGGTGATGGAGGGAGCATCCAGAGGCCTCTCAAACCGCCCACGCTGTAACGATTCCTCAGGGCCTACTCTCCTCACAGCTGAGTTCTGGAATATACTGGTTATTCCCTGTAGCAGAGCACAGGGTTGTTATTCCCCTGCCTCATGCCATTACAGCCCCACCCTCAACCCACCCTCTTCTAGAACTCTCTCTTTACATATTTCTCTCTCTATCACTGCCTCCCTCTCTTGTTCAGGGTCACTGTTGTCAATCACATATACATGAAACCAGGGGCTTTAAAAACTGGGGCCAAAGCATGACAGAAGAGATGAGAGAGAGGGAGAGTCAGAGAGACGGAGAGGGAGAGTCAGAGAGAGAGAGAGAGTCATAGAGGGAGAGTCAGAGAGAGAGAGTCAGAGAGAAAGAGAGGGAGACATAGAGGGAGAGTCAGAGAGAGTCAGAGAGGGAGAGTCAGAGAGGGAGAATCAGAGAGAGAGAGTCAGAGAGGGAGAGTCAGATAGGAGAGTCAGATAGGGAGAGTCAGAGAGGGAGAGTCAGAGAGAGAGTCAGAGAGAGTCAGAGAGAGAGGAGAGTCAGAGTCATATTGTACAGTTTCCACATCACAGCCTTGTATATATTAATTCACTAATTCTTCAGAGAGCCACTAACTGTCACAGATCACCTGTAACACCATAACATCACTCTTTCTAGAGAATAATTATTGACATCACTACAGGGATCACAACAGGAAGCACAGCGTGTTGCTGAAGGACAGAGAGACACTAACCCTCACAGATCACCTTTAAGACCATAACATCACTAGTGGACGGGTCTTTCTAGAGAATAATTATTGACATCACCACAGGGATCACAACAGGAAGCACTACGTGTCCCTCTGTCCTTCAGCAACACGCTGTCCCTACTCTGTTATTTAAAACAGGCTCCCTGTTCCTCTCTCCCCATATCTCCCTGCCAGGCTGGACTTGGCCGGTATGTTTCCCATTACAAGTGGTTTACAATAAAATGAAGTGTTGTATATTCTTTTACAGCTGCCACGCAGAGGCAGCGACTAACTTTTAATAACCGACTGGGGTATTTGTTTTGGATGCAGGTCGCTGTTTATTTAAATATTTATCCGACTTCATTTGTTAGAGTGCTGTTGAAGCATGCCACAAAGACAGAGCAGGGTAGAACAGACTTACTGGCATGGAGGGATGGAGGCGTGGGGGCTGGAGGGGCTGGAGGGATGGATGGGTGGAGGGGTGGAGGATGGATGGGTGGAGGGGTGGGGGATGGATGGGTGGAGGGGTGGGGTGGGGGATGGAGGGGTGGATGGTGTGGAGGGATGGATGGGTGGAGGGGTGGGGGATGGAGGGTGGAGGGTGGAGGGATGGATGGGTGGAGGGGTGGGGTGGGGGGATGGAGGGATGGAGGGTGGAGGGATGGATGGGTGGAGTGGGGGGGATGGATGGGTGGAGGGGTGGGGTGGGGGATGGAGGGGTGGAGGGTGTGGAGGGGATGGGTGGAGGGGTGGAGGGATGGATGGGTGGAGGCGTGGGGGGATGGAGGGTTTGGAGTCAACTTCATGCCTCTGTTTTATTCTCTCTCCATTTATCTCTCCCCCTGTTTATCTCCTCTCTATCTCTCCCCCTGTTTATCTCCTCTCTATCTCTCCCCATGTTTATCTCCTCTCTATCTCTCCCCCTGTTTATCTCCTCTCTATCTCTCCCTCTGTTTATCTCCTCTCTATCTCTCCCCCTGTTTATCTCCTCTCTCTCTCTCCCCTGTTTATCTCTCCCCCTGTTTATCTCTCCCCTGTTTATCTCCTCTCTATCTCTCCCCCTGTTGATCTCCTCTCTATCTCTCCCTGTGTTTATCTCCTCTCTATCTCTCCCCCTGTTTATCTCTCCCCTGTTGATCTCCTCTCCATCTCTCCCCCTGTTTATCTCCTCTCTATCTCTCCCCCTGTTTATCTCCTCTCTATCTCTCCCCTGTTGATCTCCTCTCCATCTCTCCCCCTGTTTATCTCCTCTCTATCTCTCCCCCTGTTTATCTCTCCCCTGTTTATCTCCCTCTCTATCTCTCCCCATGTTTATCTCCTCTCTAGCTCTCCCCTGTTTATCTCCTCTCTATCTCTCCCCCTGTTTATCTCCCTCTCCCCCCCTGTTTATCTCTCCCCTGTTTATCTCTCTCTATCTCTCCCCATGTTTATCTCCTCTCTAGCTCTCCCCCTGTTTATCTCCTTCTCTCCTCTCTCCCCCTGTTTATCTCCTCTCCATCTCTCCCCCCTGTTGATCTCCTCTCTCTATCTCTCCCTCTGTTTATCTCCTCTCTCTCTCTCCCCCTGTTTATCTCTCCCCTGTTTATCTCCTCTCTATCTCTCCCCCTGTTGATCTCCTCTCCATC
>NW_024606033.1:0-6418 GCF_018296145.1 Oncorhynchus tshawytscha | reverse complement strand
TCATTTCCCATCGATTCCCATGATTAAAGTGGCTGGAGTAGAGTCAGTGTCATTGACAGTGTGTTGGCAGTAGCCACTCAATGTTAGTGGTGGCTGTTTAACAGTCTGATGGCCTTGAGATAGAAGCTGTTTTTCAGTCTCTCGGTCCCAGCTTTGATGCACCTGTACTGACCTCGCCTTCTGGATGGCAGCGGGGTGAACAGGCAGTGGCTCGGGTGGTTGATGTCCTTGATGATCTTTATGGCCTTCCTGTAGCATCGGGTGGTGTAGGTGTCCTGGAGGGCAGGTAGTTTGCCCCGGTGATGCGTTGTGCAGACCTCACTACCCTCTGGAGAGCCTTACGGTTGAGGGCGGTGCAGTTGCCATACCAGGCGGTGATACAGCCCGCCAGGATGCTCTCGATTGTGCATCTGTAGAAGTTTGTGAGTGCTTTTGGTGACAAGCCAAATTTCTTCAGCCTCCTGAGGTTGAAGAGGCGCTGCTGCGCCTTCCTCACGATGCTGTCTGTGTGAGTGGACCAATTCAGTTTGTCTGTGATGTGTATGCCGAGGAACTTAAAACTTGCTACCCTCTCCACTACTGTTCCATCGATGTGGATGGGGGGTGTTCCCTCTGCTGTTTCCTGAAGTCCACAATCATCTCCTTAGTTTTGTTGACGTTGAGTGTGAGGTTATTTTCCTGACACCACACTCCGAGGCCCTCACCTCCTCCCTGTAGGCCGTCTCGTCGTTGTTGGTAATCAAGCCTACCACTGTTGTGTCGTCCGCAAACTTGATGATTGAGTTGGAGGCGTGCATGGCCACGCAGTCGTGGGTGAACAGGGAGTACAGGAGAGGGCTCAGAACGCACCCTTGTGGGGCCCCAGTGTTGAGGATCAGCGGGGAGGAGATGTTGTTGCCTACCCTCACCACCTGGGGCGGCCCGTCAGGAAGTCCAGTACCCAGTTGCACAGGGCGGGGTCGAGACCCAGGGTCTCGAGCTTGATGACGAGCTTGGAGGTACTATGGTGTTGAATGCCGAGCTGTAGTCGATGAACAGCATTCTCACATAGGTATTCCTCTTGTCAGATGGGTTAGGGCAGTGTGCAGTGTGGTTGAGATTGCATCGTCTGTGGACCTATTTGGGCGGTAAGCAAATTGGAGTGGGTCAAGGGTGTCAGGTAGGGTGGAGGTGATATGGTCCTTGACTAGTCTCTCAAAGCACTTCATGATGACGGATGTGAGTGCTACGGGGCGGTAGTCGTTTAGCTCAGTTACCTTAGCTTTCTTGGGAACAGGAACAATGGTGGCCCTCTTGAAGCATGTGGGAACAGCAGACTGGTATAGGGATTGATTGAATATGTCCGTAAACACACCGGCCAGCTGGTCTCGCGCATGCTCTGAGGGCGCGGCTGGGGATGCCGTCTGGGCCTGCAGCCTTGCGAGGTTAACACGTTTAAATGTCTTACTCACTTCGGCTGCAGTGAAGGAGGGCCGCATGTTTCCGTTGCAGGCCGTGTCAGTGGCACTGTATTGTCCTCAAAGCGGGCAAAAAAGTTATTTAGTCTGCCTGGGAGCAAGACATCCTGGTCCGTGACTGGGCTGGGTTTCTTCCTGTAGTCCGTGATTGACTGTAGACCCTGCCACATACCTCTTGTGTCTGAGCCGTTGGATTGAGATTCTACTTTGTCTCTGTACTGGCGCTTAGCTTGTTTGATAGCCTTGCGGAGGAATAGCTGCACTGTTTGTATTCAGCCATGTTACCAGACACCTTGCCCTGATTAAAAGCAGTGGTTCGTGCCTTCAGTTTCACACGAATGCTGCCATCAATCCACGGTTTCTGGTTAGGGAATGTTTTAATCATTGCTATGGGAGCGACATCTTCAACGCACGTTCTAATGAACTCGCACACCGTATCAGCGTATTCGTCAATGTTGTTGTCTGGCCCTTGTACTGAAACATCTCCCAGTCCCACGTGATGGAAGCAGTCTTGGAGTGTGGAGTCAGCTTGGTCGGACCAGCGTTGGACAGACCTCAGCGTGGGAGCTTCTTGTTTTAGTTTCTGTCTGTAGGCAGGGATCAACAAAATGGAGTCGTGGTCAGCTTTTCCGAAGGGGGCGGGGCAGGGCCTTATATGCGTCGCGGAAGTTAGAGTAACAATGATCCAGGGTCTTTCCACCCCCTGGTTGCGCAATCGATATGCTGATAAAATTTAGGGAGTCTTGTTTTCAGATTAGCCTTGTTAAAATCCCCAGCTACAATGAATGCAGCCTCCGGATAAATCGTTTCCAGTTTGCAGAGAGTTAAATAAAGTTCGTTCAGAGCCATCGATGTGTCTGCTTGGAGGGGATATATACGGCTGTGATTATAATCGAAGAGAATTCTCTTGGTAGATAATGCGGTCTACATTTGATTGTGAGGAATTCTAAATCAGGTGAACAGAAGGATTTGAGTTCCTGTATGTTTCTTTCATCACACCATGTCACGTTGGCCATAAGACATACGCCCCCGCCCCTCTTCTTACCAGAAAGATGTTTGTTTCTGTCGGCGCGATGCGTGGAGAAACCCGCTGGCTGCACCGCTTCGGTTGCGTCTCTCAGTTAGCCATGTTTCCGTGAAGCAGAGAACGTTACAGTCTCTGATGTCCCTCTGGAATGCTACCCTTGCTCGGATTTCATCAACCTTGTTGTCAAGAGACTGGACATTGGCAAGAAGAATGCTAGGGAGTGGTGCACGATGTGCCCGTCTCCGGAGTCTGACCAGAAGACCGCTTCGTTTCCCTCTTTTTCTGAGTCGTTTTTTTTTTTTTGGTCGCTGCATGTGATCCACTCGGTTACACTGGTTGTAAGGCAGAACACAGGATCCGCGTCGCGAAAAACATATTCTTGGTCGTACTGATGGTGAGTTGGCGCTGATCTTATATTCAGTAGTTCTTGTCGGCTGTATGTAAAGAAACCTAAGATGACCTGGGGTACTAGTGTAAAAATAACACGTAAAAAAAAAACAAAAAACTGCATAAGAGTTGATGTCAGGAAGTTTACATACACCTTAGCCAAATACATTTAAACTCAGTTTTTCACAATTCCTGACATTTAATCCTAGTAAAAATTCCTTAGGTCTTAGGTCAGTTAGGATCACTACTTTATTTTAAGAATGTGAAATGTGAGAATAATAGTAGAGAGAATGATTTCTTTCAGCTTTTATTTCTGACATCACATTCACAGTGGTCAGTTGTTTACATACACTCAATTAGTATTTGGTAGCATTGCCTTTAAATTGTTTAACCTGGGTCAAATGTTTCGGGTAGCCTTCCACACGCTTCCCACAATAAGCTGGGATAATTTTGGGCCATTCCTCCTGACAGAGCTGGTGCAACTGAGTCAGGTTTGTAGGCCTCCTTGCTCGCACATACTTTTTCAGTTCTGCCCACAAATGTTCTATGGGATTGAGGTCAGGGCTTTGTGATGGACACTCCAATACCTTTACTTTGTTGTCCTTAAGCCATTTTGCCACAACTTTAGAAGAATGCTTGGGGTCATTGTCCAATTAGAAGACCCATTGCAACCAAGCGTTGCTTCAACATATTCACATACTTTTCCTTTCTCACGATGCCATCTATTTTGTGAAGTGCACCAGTCCCTCCTGCAGCATAGCACCCCACAACATGATGCTGCCAACCCCCGTGCTTCATGGTTGGGATGGTGTTCTCGTTTTACTGTGGATATAGATACGTTGTACCTGTTTCCTCCAGCCTTGTGAACAAGGTCCTTTGCTGCTGTTCTGGGATTGATTTGCACTTTTTGCACCAAAGTACATTCCTCTCTAGAACGCTTCTCCTTCCTGAGCGTTATTTTTATTTTTTTTAACCTTTATTTAACCAGGAAGGGCTCATTGAGATTTGAAATCTCTTTTTCAAGCGCGTCCTGGCCAAGATAGGCAGCACCAAGTCATTACAAATTTACAGACAAACAACATGAAAAAGTACATAACATAAATAATAAAATCATAAAACAGCAAAAACATTGACAGGTCGGGGAATCAGTCTCAAGATCATTCATCAGTGATTTAAAAATACCAATCGGGACAAGTTCTTCCAGTTTAAAAGTATTTTGTAAAACGTTCCAAGACGATGGCACAGAGTACATAAAAGCCCTTTTACCAAAAGACATTGAACAGTTTGCAGGATAAAGTCCAGTGAACAAAGAGAGTACCCACCACATTTCTGAGCAATAAAAATGGCCAAATAAAAAAGTAGTAAACCCAAAATGGCTTTGTAAATAAAAGTATACCAATGACTGAGCCTACGAGTGACTTGAGAAGGCCAGCCAACCCTGGTATACAAAGTGCAGTGGTGCGTAAGGGTTTTGCAGTTTAAAATAAATCTCAAAGTGCCATGGTAAAGGGTGTCAATTGATCTCAAACACTGAGCGGAAGCATTCATATATAAAATATCCCCATAGTCTAGTAAAGGCATAAATGTAGCTGATACTACTATAGCCTCCTGGCTTCAAAAGAAAAACAGGCCTCATTCCTAAAATAAAATCTCAATTTCAGCTTCAATTTTTTTGTTGTTGAATATGCAATTCAAAAGAGAGGCCGTCATAAATTAAAATTCCAAGATATTTGTATGAGGTTACAGTCTCAATCTCATTGCCCTGACAGGTAATAATAGGTGAAAGGTCTAGAGGTCTATTTCTTGATTTAGAAAACACCATTAGTTTAGTCAGTATTGAGGATAAGCTTCAATTGACAAAGGTATGTTGAACAGTATAAAAAGCAGTCTGCAAGTTCTGGAAAGCTTTTGTAAGAGACAAGGCACAACAGTAAATAACAGTATCATCAGCATAAAAAATGAAGTTGCGCATTTTGGACATTTTTGTATAAATGATTTATATAAATAGTGAATAAGAGAGGACCAAGTACAGAGCCTTGGGGCACACCATTACAGACAGACAATTTAACAGACATGAGCCCATCAAATTGAGTTATGACGGCTGCATGGTCCCATGGTGTTTGTACAGATGAACGTGGTACTTTCAGGCATTTGGAAATTGCTCCCAAGGATGAACCAGACTTGTGGAGGTCTACAATTTTTTTTCTGAGGTCTTGGCTGATTTCTTTGGATTTTCCCATGATATCAAGCAAAGAGGCACTGCGTTTGAAGGTTGGCCTTGAAATACATCCACAGGTACACCTCCAATTGACTAAAATTATGTCAATTAGCCTATCAGAAGCTTCTAAAGCTGTGACATCATTTTCTGGATTATTCCAAGATTTGAAGGCACAGACAACTTAGTGTATGTAAACTTCTAACCCACTGGAATTGTGATACAGTGAATTATAAGTGAAATAATCTATCTGTAACAATTTTTGATATTACTTGTTCATTAACCTAACCGACTTGCCAAAACTATAGGTTGTTAAAACTTCCCCCCCTACTTTTTTGGAAATTCTGTTAAAAATCGCGCAACATTTTGGCGTCCTGCTACTCAGGCCAGGAATATAGTATATGCATATGATTAGTATGTGTGGATAGAAAACACTCAGACGTTTCCAAAACTGTTTAAATCACGGCTGTGACTATAACAGAACGTCTGTTTCATCGAAAAGCGCAGGAAAATCTGATCACTGGAGATGGAAAAAGTATCCATGCGCCACTCCCATGAATTGTTAAAGGTGAACCGTAATATATTAGGCCAAGCTTGCAGTACCTACAGCTACCACAGGATCTATAGAGTCTCCTCATTTGAATCTGAATTGATTCTTGGTAGATCCGCCCAAAGGGAACCGATTCTCTCCGACCACCGACCCGAGGCATTGTCTGTCTTTTTCTCCGGACATTTTTCCACACGGCAGGCTATCGAATTTACATCGCCTCCTGATGATTTTTATAGCTTATTAACGTGTAGTTATACCTAAAGTTGCATTAGAAAGGTATTTCGAAGTGTTTTGTAAAAGTTTATCGTCCGAATTTTTAACTTTTAAAAATGACGTTACGTTATGAAACGCTCTTTTTTTTCCGTTTTCCACACAGTCTTCATAGATCGATATCTAGGCTATATATGGACCGATTTAATCCAAAAAAAGACCCAGTATTGATTATGGGACATCAAGGTGTGCAAAGAAAGAAGATGGTCAAAGGTAATTAATGTTTTATATTTTATTGTGCGGTTTGTGTAGCGCCGACTATGCTAATTCTTTTGTTTACATCCCCTCGGGTCTTTTGGGGTGTTGCATGCTATCAGATAATAGCTTCTCATGCTTTCGCCGAAAAGCATTTTAAAAATCTGACACGGTGGCTAGATTCACAATGACTGTAGCTTTATTTTAATACCAAACATGTGTATTTTAATGAACGTTTGCGTTTTAACTAATACTATTAGCATATAGCGTCGCGCATGTGCATTTCTAGAGCTCTAGGTGAGACGTCTGCGTCTCAA
>NW_024606032.1:0-6417 GCF_018296145.1 Oncorhynchus tshawytscha | reverse complement strand
TTTTTGATTCAACTACTTCTACGGGCTTTTTTTTTTTTTTTTTTACTCAATTGTCAGCCTGAAAAGTGTTATCTGAACTACAACAAAATTGTAGGCACAAACTGTTATGTTAAAAGCACTGTGTGGGTGTAACTATACAAAATATATATATATATATATATATATATATATATGTCAATGCAACAATTTCAAAGATTTTACTGAGTTACAGTTCATATAAGGAAATCAGTCAATTGAAATAAATTAATATAGGCTATGGATTTTTACATCGCTGGGCAAGGGAGCAGCCATAGGTGGGCCTGGAAGGGCATAGAACCACCCACTGGGGAGCCAGGCCCAGCCAATCAGAATGAGTTTCTCCCCACAAAAGGGCTTTATTACAGACAGAAATACCCCTCGGCACAAGGTGCACCTGTGTAATGATCATGCAGTTTTATCATCTTCTTGATATGCCGCACCTGTCAGGAGGATGGATTATCTTGGCAAAGGAGAAACACTCACTAACAGGGATGTAAACAAATTTGCGCACAAAATTTGAGGGACATAAGTTGTGTGTGCGTGTCTGGGGAAAAGAAACCTGGGACAACAACTTTACATGTTGTGTTTATATTTTTCTTCAGTGTACAGTGTTGTGTTTATGTTTTTCTTCAGTACTACCACCATGAAGGTACTGGACAGCTCTGCGTCATTCCCCTTTCATCAGCGGTAGGTTAACTCAGAGAAAAGGTGTGTTTGTAGATGTTTCTTTTTATCCTGAACATTTTGTGTCACACTAATAGGGAAGAAATTGACTGGTGCTAACAAAAGACCCTTGTATGCACAAACACATTTCTAAACACACACTGACACACATACAGTCACACAAGCATCCATACTACAGTGATGACACACAGCATAAACATATAGGCAGAGATGAGCAGTATTTGAATTACACTGGGCTGAACTACACACCAATGGATTTTGTAACAATATGCTTTCGAAAGCTATCATTTGTATTTTCAAAATACAAGAAAAAAATTCATACCATTTCTTTATAGCGGTTCACAATTTTGTGGCCCCCTTTCACCCTACGTTGGTATCAAAATGTAGGGTGATGCTGAATGAACAAAATGTAAATGCATATGTAAAAATGAACAATTGCAAAGCTTGCTGAGTATTACTCAAATGAACTCCTCCCCAAAACAAGGCCAATGACAATACCCAATGTACTTTGCAGTTGTCCATTTTTACATATTCATTTACATTTTGGTCATTAGCAGACCCTCTTATCCAGAGTGTCAGTGTGTTCAACTAAGGTAGATAAAACAACAACACATCACAGTCATAGCAAGTAAAATGTTTCTGTTACCATTACTGAGAATTATGTTAGTGGTGAAATTGTATTTGTATTCATAAATACAACATACATGTACTTTAATTAAATACAGTACTTTACAACAGTATCTTATATTTCATTTTCATACATTGGTATTTAGGGTATTTGAAGTTGTATTTTGAATTCTTCATTTATGCCAAATCCCTGCATATAGGCTATATCCAACAATACAGCTCAAAGCCAGGTGCTATCAATGCTCATTCAATGGTTCACCAGGTGAGTCTTCTAAAATGGGCCAGTGCTTTTCTCTGAACTGCTCAATGATCGATTGGGTACACTCCATATGAGGTTGCACTGACTGATATAAGCCTGATGAAATCACCCTCCCTCTCTTTCAGCCTCTTACCTGTCTTCTGTCCTTGTCTTGTTCTGTTTTTTCCTTTTTCCATTGCCTATCCCATTCTCTCATTTTTCTAATTTGATTAACTCTTGTTTTCCCTTCAGTCTCACATCTCCTCGTTTCTTTGTCTCTCTAACCCCTTTCCCCACTCTCAGGTCAGGCTGACTGGGCAGGCCAGGCCAGTGGCAGAGGTAAACAGCCAGTATTGAGGTAAGTTGGCACATATTGACATGATGAGCTGATAATGTCCTTTGATGACCCTACAGTAGGTGGTAGTAAAGGCAGAGAGGAAGAGATGATGTGAGAGGGTTGACTCTGCACAAAATCTGTCCATGCAAGTAAGTAGTGATGGGAAATCGAGGCTTTCTGAAGTCGTCGGTGCTTTCAACAAATTGAGCCGAAAAACAGTTCATTACACAGAGCTTCACTATCTGTTCAAAATGCACAACAATGACATCTGCTGGTCAGCAATAAATAGCAATGTGTTTGGTAGACATCTTGGTTCAGATTTTGTCCGGTCTTGGTTTGGTCCAAACAGACTTCTATAAACTTACTTATTTTCTACTTCCATTGAAAACCAAAAATGAGCCACACCTATCAAGTGGATGGATTATCTTGGCAAAGAAGAAATGCTTACTAAAAGGAATGTGAACAAATGTGTGCACACAATTTGAGAGAAGTAAGCTTTTTGTGCGTATGGAACATTTATTTTATTTCAGCTCATGAAACATGGGACCAATACTTTACATGTTGCATTTATATTTTTGTTCGGTGTAATTTGTTCCATCCTAGCCAAATTTCCTCATGTGCTTGCATGCGCCTCCCCTATCAAGGTGTTTTTCTACTTCGTAGCAACAATTTATTGTACATAGCTAGCTAACACTGTCAGCTTTCCTAAACAACTCCTGCTCTCTGACAACAGTTAGCTATCTACCAAGCGACAATAGCTACTTCATAAAAAAAAGACAGCCTATATTTAGCTGGCTTTGCTATTGAATGACTGCTAAATGAATGACTGACTTACCTTTCCAAGAAGTTGGTGTTGGTTCGCAATGAATTTGAAATACCTTCACCATAGAATTCAGGCAGTTGCTGACAACACCCCTCATCGAATAGTCAACACCCCTTATCTAATATCCAAAAGAAAGTATTGAAATAAGGTATCCACCATTCCAAAAGAGGAATGGGGCGGAGCTTGACAGCTTGCCGTTCCGAGTTTGTGGATAACAATACCCATTTTTAAGCTGGAGACAAGACCATCTCATCATTATATAGAGTATCTCTGGTAAAGGTCAGTGACAGGAAATGACACACAGGCAGTGTCAGTGATGCCATCCATTCCCAGACAATGTGACATTCCCACCAAAACTCATGGAGGGAAGATTGGAATTATGAGAAATGCTCAACTGCGTAATGCATTTTTGTGTATAAAAATTAATCATGCAGCATGAAATGTTTTATCCTGATTCGCACCAACTGAGCACAACCCTGGGAGCAGAGCAGTGGAGGCTGCTGAGGGGAGGATGGCTCATAGCAATGGCTGGAATGGAGTAAATGGAATTTGCATCAAACACATGGAAACCATGTGTTTGATACCATTCCACTAACTCCACTCCAGCCATTACAAGCCCATTCTCCCCAATTAAGGTGCCACCAACCTTCTGTGGAGTAGACCATTAGATCTACTTTAGTTGGTCCACACTGTAGGCCAGGGGCATTCATCTCAATTCTTGGAGGGCTGTCAATTTGTGTCAAATTAAGACCTATAGACAACCAGGTGAGGGGAATTCCTAACTAATCAATTACCTTAACCACACTCCGAGGGCCCTCACCTCCTCCCTGTAGGCCGTCTCGTCGTTGTTGGTAATCAAGCCTACCACTGTTGTGTCGTCCGCAAACTTGATGATTGAGTTGGAGGCGTGCATGGCCACGCAGTCGTGGGTGAACAGGGAGTACAGGAGAGGGCTCAGAACGCACCCTTGTGGGGCCCCAGTGTTGAGGATCAGCGGGGAGGAGATGTTGTTGCCTACCCTCACCACCTGGGGCGGCCCGTCAGGAAGTCAGAACCCAGTTGCACAGGGCGGGGTCGAGACCCAGGGTCTCGAGCTTGATGACGAGCTTGGAGGGTACTATGGTGTTGAATGCCGAGCTGTAGTCGATGAACAGCATTCTCACATAGGTATTCCTCTTGTCCAGATGGGTTAGGGCAGTGTGCAGTGTGGTTGAGATTGCATCGTCTGTGGACCTATTTGGGCGGTAAGCAAATTGGAGTGGGTCTAGGGTGTCAGGTAGGGTGGAGGTGATATGGTCCTTGACTAGTCTCTCAAAGCACTTCATGATGACGGATGTGAGTGCTACAGGGCGGTAGTCGTTTAGCTCAGTTACCTTAGCTTTCTTGGGAACAGGAACAATGGTGGCCCTCTTGAAGCATGTGGGAACAGCAGACTGGTATAGGGATTGATTGAATATGTCCGTAAACACACCGGCCAGCTGGTCTGCGCATGCTCTGAGGCGCGGCTGTGGATGCCGTCTGGGCCTGCAGCCTTGCGAGGGTTAACACGTTTAAATGTCTTACTCACTTCGGCTGCAGTGAAGGAGAGACCGCATGTTTTCGTTGCAGGCCGTGTCAGTGGCACTGTATTGTCCTCAAAGCGGGCAAAAAAAGTTATTTAGTCTGCCTGGGAGCAAGACATCCTGGTCCGTGACTGGGCTGGGTTTCTTCCTGTAGTCCGTGATTGACTGTAGACCCTGCCACATGCCTCTTGTGTCTGAGCCGTTGAATTGAGATTCTACTTTGTCTCTGTACTGGCGCTTAGCTTGTTTGATAGCCTTGCGGAGGGAATAGCTGCACTGTTTGTATTCAGTCATGTTACCAGACACCTTGCCCTGATTAAAAGCAGTGGTTCGTGCCTTCAGTTTCACACGAATGCTGCCATCAATCCAAGGTTTCTGGTTAGGGAATGTTTTAATCATTGCTATGGGAACGACATCTTCAACGCACGTTCTAATGAACTCGCACACCGAATCAGCGTACTCGTCAATGTTGTTGTCTGATGCAATGTCGAAACATCTCCCAGTCCACGTGATGGAAGCAGTCTTGGAGTGTGGAGTCAGCTTGGTCGGACCAGCGTTGGACAGACCTCAGCGTGGGAGCCTCTTGTTTTAGTTTCTGTCTGTAGGCAGGGATCAACAAAATGGAGTCGTGGTCAGCTTTTCCGAAAGGGGGGCGGGGCAGGGCCTTATATGCGTCGCGGAAGTTAGAGTAACAATGTTCCAGGGTCTTTCCACCCCTGGTTGCGCAATCGATATGCTGATAAAATTTAGGGAGTCTTGTTTTCAGATTAGCCTTGTTAAAATCCCCAGCTACAATGAATGCAGCCTCCCGGATAAATCGTTTCAGTTTGCAGAGAGTTAAATAAAGTTTGTTCAGAGCCATCGATGTGTCTGCTTGGGGGGATATATACGGCTGTGATTATAATCGAAGAGAATTCTCTTGGTAGATAATGCGGTCTACATTTGATTGTGAGGAATTCTAAATCAGGTGAACAGAAGGATTTGAGTTCCTGTATGTTTCTGTCATCACACCATGTCACGTTAGTCATAAGGCATACGCCCCCGCCCCTCTTCTTACCAGAAAGATGTTCGTTTCTGTCGGCGCGATGCGTGGAGAAACCCGCTGGCTGCACCGCTTCGGATAGCGTCTCTCCGGTTAGCCATGTTTCCGTGAAGCAGAGAACGTTGCAGTCTCTGATGTCCCTCTGGAATGCTACCCTTGCTCGGATTTCATCAACCTTGTTGTCAAGAGACTGGACATTGGCGAGAAGAATGCTAGGAGTGGTGCACGATGTGCCCGTCTCCGGAGTCTGACCAGAAGACCGCTTCGTTTCCCTCTTTTTCTGAGTCGTTTTTTGGGTCGCTGCATGTAAACCACTCCATTACACTGGTTGTAAGGCAGAACACAGGATCCGCATCGCGAAAAACATATTCTTGGTCGTACTGATGGTGAGTTGACGCTGATCTTATATTCAGTAGTTCTTCTCGGCTGTATGTAATGAAACCTAAGATGACCTGGGGTACTAGTGTAAGAAATAACACGTAAAAAAAAACAAAAAACTGCATAGTTTCCTAGGAACGCGAAGCGAGGCGGCCATCTCTGTCGGCGCCGGAAGTTAGGGTAGTGAGGTCTGCACAACGCATCACCGGGGCAAACTACCTGCCCTCCAGGACACCTACACCCCCGATGCTACAGGAAGGCCATAAAGATCATCAAGGACATCAACCACCCGAGCCACTGCCTGTTCACCCCGCTGTCATCAGAAGGCGAGGTCAGTACAGGTGCATCAAAGCTGGGACCGAGAGACTGAAAAACAGCTTCTATCTCAAGGCCATCAGACTGTTAAACAGCCACCACTAACATTGAGTAGCTACTGCCAACACACTGTCAATGACACTGACTCTACTCCAGCCACTTTAATAATGGGAATTGATGGGAAATGATGTAAATATATCACTAGCCACTTTAAACAATGCTACCTTATATAATGTTACTTACCCTACATTATTCATCTCATATGCATACGTAGATACTGTACTCTATATCATCGACTGCATCCTTATGTAATACATGTATCACTAGCCACTTTAACTATGCCACTTGGTTTACATACTCATCTCATATGTATATACTGTACTGATATCATCT
>NW_024606031.1:0-6412 GCF_018296145.1 Oncorhynchus tshawytscha | reverse complement strand
TAACCACTATGCTGCATTTTGGTCCGACTCTCCTTCAACAGACGAACGCCGTTACAGAATCACCCACCACACACGGACCAAGCAGCGTGGTAACAGGCAGCGACAGCAGGAGCAGCGAAAGGAGGAATGGACATGGGAGGACGTTATGGACAGCAGGAGTATGGAGTATACGACTTGGGAGGAAATAGACAGTTGGGCGGTCGACCCAGAGAGAGTGCCGGAGCCCGCCTGGGATTCGCTGGAGCAGTGCGAAGAGGGCTATAGGAGAATGGAGTCGAAGAGAAAGACACGGCGGCGCAGAAAGAAACCCGAAAAGCAGCCCCAAAAATGTATTGGGGGCTCAGGAGAGAGTGGCAGAGTCAGGAGTCAGACCTGAGCCAACTCTCCCTGTTAATCGTGAGGAGCAGCGATCAAAGGACTTCTGGACTTGGGAAGAGATATTGGACGGAAAAGGACCCTGGGCACAGCCTGGTGAATATCGACGCCCCAAAGAAGAACTGGAGGCGGCGAGACCAGAGAGGCGCTGGTATGAAGAGGCAGCACGGCGACGCAGATGGAAGCCTGAGAGTCACCCCCAAAAATGTATTGGGGGGGGGCTCACAGGGAGTATGGCGATACCAGGTAGGAGACCTGCGCAAACTCCCTGTGCTTACCGGGGGGCAAAAGAGACCGGGCAGGCACCGTGATATGCTAGTGAGCGCACGGTGTCTCCAGTGCGGGTGCATAGCCCGGTACGGTACATACCAGCTCTTCGTATTAGCCGGGCTAGAGTGGGCATCGAGCCAAGTAAGGTTGGGCAGGCTCGGTGCTCAAGAGCTCCAGTGCGCCTGCACGGTCCTGTCTATCCAGAGCCACCTCCACACACCAGTCCTCCGGTAGCTGCTCCCCGCACCAGGCTTCCTGTGCGTGTCCTCGATCCAGTACCACCAGTTCCAGCACCACGCACCAGGCCTTCAGTGCGCCTCGCCTGTACAGCACAGCCAGAGCCTTCCTTCTCTCTAGCGCTGTCGGAGCCTCCCGCCTATTCAGCGCTTCCAGAGCCTTCCTCCTCTACAGCGCTGCCGGAGCCTCCTGCCTGTTCAACGCAGCCTGAGCTGCCAGTCTGCATGGAGCAGCCAGAGCTGCCAGTCTGCATGGAGCAGCCTGAGCTGTCAGTCTGCATGGAGCAGCCTGAGCTGCCAGTTTGCATGGAGCAGCCAGAGCTGTCAGTCTGCATGGAGCAGTCAGAGCTGCCAGGTTGCATGGAGCAGCCAGAGCTGCCAGTCTGCATAGAGCTGCCAGTCTGCATAGAGCTGCCAGTCTGCATAGAGCAGTCAGGGCCACCAGTCTGCATGGAGCTGCCAGTCTGCATGGAGCTGCCAGTCTGCATAGAGCAGCCAGAGCTGCCAGTCTGCATGGAGCAGCCAGAGCTGCCAGTCTACATGGAGCAGCCAGAGCTGTCAGTCTGCATGGAGCAGCCTGAGCTGCCAGTTTGCATGGAGCAGCCAGAGCTGTCAGTCTGCACAAAGCAACCAGTCTGCATGGAGCAGCCAGAGCTGTCAGTCTGCATGGAGCAGCCAGAGCTGCCAGTCTGCATGGAGAAGCCAGAGCTGTCAATCTGCATGGAGCAGCCAGAGCAGCTAGATCCGCCAGTCAACCAGACTCTTCCAGATCTGCCAGTCAACCAGACTCTTCCAGATCTGCCAGTCAACCAGACTCTTCCAGATCCGCCAGCCAGCCAGGATCTGCCGGAGCCAACTACCTGCCTGGGCTTCATCTCAGTACTGGGCTTCCTCTCAGTACTGGGCTTCCTCTCAGTACTGGGCTTCCCCTCAGTACTGGGCTTCCCCTCAGTCCCGGGCTTCCCCTCAGTCCCGAGCTGCCCCTCAGTCCCGAGCTGCCCCTCAGTCCCGAGCTGCCCCTCAGTCCCGAGCTTCCCCTCAGTCCCGAGCTTCCCCAGTCACGAGCTGCCCCTCAGTCCAGTGGGGTTCTGGGTGAGGACTACGAGGTCATGGTCGGCGGCGAGGGTGGACTATCCCAGGACGCAAGTGGGAGGAACTAAGACATTTATGGAGTGGGGTCCACGTCCCGAGCCGGAGCCGCCACCATGGACAGACGCCCACCCGGACCCTCCCTATGGTTTTGAGGTGCGTCCGGGAGTCCGCACCTTGGGGGGGGTTCTGTCACGCCTTGGTCTTAGTATTTTTGTGTTTTCTTTAATTATTTGTTCAGGCCAGGGTGTGACATGGGTTTATTGTGTTGTCGTATTGGGGTTTTGTAGGCATTGGGATTGTGGCTGATTAGGGGTGTGTCTAGCATAGGCTTGGCTGCCTCAGGCGGTTCTCAATCAGAGTCAGGTGATTCTCGTTGTCTCTGATTGGGAACCATATTTAGGTAGCCTGGGTTTTACTGTGTATTTTGTGGGTGATTGTTCCCGTCTCTGTGTAATGTTCACCAGATAGGTTTTCACGTTTCGTTTGTTGTTTTTTAAATATTTATTTAGTTATTTCATGTATCGCTATTTTTTCATTAAAGAACATGAGTAACCACCACGCTGCATTTTGGTCCGACTCTCCTTCAACAGACGAACGCCGTTACACATTCTCATCAATGATAAGATGACAAACTCTACAGTGGAAAGTCTACACATCAGAGTTATCAGATTCACATGGAATTGTTGTTCAATTTAAATGTTTGAATATGAAATTATTTGTGATGGGATGAAATATGATTTTAGCATCTAACGACGATTGATATTGACTGCTATGAATGTAAAATATTACTAGGTCTTTAAGAGTTTATTCAGAAGAAAACAGCTCTATAAATATTATTTTGTGGTGCCCGACTCTCTAGTTAATTACATTTACATGATTAGCTCAATCAGGTGATATTAATTACGGATAAATTATTTTCCAGAATAGCATGCCATATCTCTTAATCCGGCATAGCCAAAGACACGACACTTGTCTATGGAGATTGCATGGCTGTGCTCGATTTTGTACACCTGTCAGCAACGGCTGTGGCTGAAATCCACTCATTTGAAGCGGTTTCTACATACTTTTGCATATATAGTGTATTAGATGTGCTGAAATGAAAGCAACTTCCAAAAATGAACTTGCATTATAGTGATATTGTCTGATCTCGCAAGCAATGTGATGTATGTATAGATAAGTATGTGTAATCTAAAGCTAAGCTTGTTGATTTTTAATTAGAGGTTTTCCTGCTATTGACACACAACAACAGTAAGTAATGAGGCAGTCTAGATAGTTGAGGTGAGTGCAGTTAGGCCTAGACAGAAGACGTTTTTGCCCACCCCTTTATGCTAATGTCTTCATATATGCAAATACACCCTGTGTATTTATATAAATGAGCCATATACAATTTTCTTCATTTGAAAACAAAATATAAAATACCTGATAGCATTAGGAATGTACACTGAGCATACCAAACACCTTCTCTTTCCATAACAGACTGACCAGGTGAATCCAGGTGAAAGATATGATCCTTTATTGATGTCACCTATTAAATCCACTTAATCAGTGTAGATGGAGAGGAGACAGATTAAAGAAGGATTTTTAAACCTTGAGACATGGATTGTGTATGTGTACCATTCAGAGGGTGGATGGGCAAGACAAAACATGTAAATGTAAATGTAAACATGTAAATGCCTTTTGAACGGAGTATGGTAGTAGGTGCCAGGCGCACCGGTTTGAGTGTGTCAAGAATTGCAACGCTGCTGGGTTTTTCATGCTCAACAGTGTCCCGTGTGTATTAAGAATGGTCCACCACCAAAGAACATCCAGCCAACTTGACACAACTGTGGGAAGCATCAAATTAAATCAAATCAAATTTTATTTGTCACATACACATGGTTAGCAGATGTTAATGCGAGTGTAGCGAAATGCTTGTGCTTCTAGTTCCGACAATGCAGTAATAACGAGCAAGTAATCTAACTAACAATTCCAAAAAAAACTACTGTCATACACAGTGTAAGGGGATAAGAATATGTACATAAGGATATATGAATGAGTGATGGTACAGAGCAGCATAGGCAAGATACAGTAGATGATATCGAGTACAGTATATACATATGAGATAAGTATGTAAACCAAGTGGCATAGTTAAAGTGGCTAGTGATACATGTATTACATAAGGATGCAGTCGATGATATAGAGTACAGTATCAACGTATGCATATGAGATGAACAATGTAGGGTAAGTAACATTATATAAGGTAGCATTGTTTAAAGTGGCTAGTGATATATTTACATCATTTCCCATCGATTCCCATGATTAAAGTGGCTGGAGTAGAGTCAGTGTCATTGACAGTGTGTTGGCAGTAGCCACTCAATGTTAGTGGTGGCTGTTTAACAGTCTGATGGCCTTGAGATAGAAGCTGTTTTTCAGTCCCAGGGTTCAGTCCCAGTCTCTCGGTCCCAGCTTTGATGCACCTGTACTGACCTCGCCTTCTGGATGGCAGCGGGGTGAACAGGCAGTGGCTCGGGTGGTTGATGTCCTTGATGATCTTTATGGCCTTCCTGTAGCATCGGGTGGTGTAGGTGTCCTGGAGGGCAGGTAGTTTGCCCCCGGTGATGCGTTGTGCAGACCTCACTACCCTCTGGAGAGCCTTACGGTTGAGGGCGGTGCAGTTGCCATACCAGGCGGTGATACAGCCCGCCAGGATGCTCTCGATTGTGCATCTGTAGAAGTTTGTGAGTGCTTTTGGTGACAAGCCGAATTTCTTCAGCCTCCTGAGGTTGAAGAGGCGCTGCTGCGCCTTCCTCACGATGCTGTCTGTGTGAGTGGACCAATTCAGTTTGTCTGTGATGTGTATGCCGAGGAACTTAAAACTTGCTACCCTCTCCACTACTGTTCCATCGATGTGGATGGGGGTGTTCCCTCTGCTGTTTCCTGAAGTCCACAATCATCTCCTTAGTTTTGTTGACGTTGAGTGTGAGGTTATTTTCCTGACACCACACTCCGAGGGCCCTCACCTCCTCCCTGTAGGCCGTCTCGTCGTTGTTGGTAATCAAGCCTACCACTGTTGTGTCGTCCGCAAACTTGATGATTGAGTTGGAGGCGTGCATGGCCACGCAGTCGTGGGTGAACAGGGAGTACAGGAGAGGGCTCAGAACGCACCCTTGTGGGGCCCCAGTGTTGAGGATCAGCGGGGAGGAGATGTTGTTGCCTACCCTCACCACCTGGGGGCGGCCCGTCAGGAAGTCCAGTACCCAGTTGCACAGGGCGGGGTCGAGACCCAGGGTCTCGAGCTTGATGACGAGCTTGGAGGGTACTATGGTGTTGAATGCCGAGCTGTAGACGATGAACAGCATTCTCACATAGGTATTCCTCTTGTCCAGATGGGTTAGGGCAGTGTGCAGTGTGGTTGAGATTGCATCGTCTGTGGACCTATTTGGGCGGTAAGCAAATTGGAGTGGGTCAAGGGTGTCAGGTAGGGTGGAGGTGATATGGTCCTTGACTAGTCTCTCAAAGCACTTCATGATGACGGATGTGAGTGCTACGGGGCGGTAGTCGTTTAGCTCAGTTACCTTAGCTTTCTTGGGAACAGGAACAATGGTGGCCCTCTTGAAGCATGTGGGAACAGCAGACTGGTATAGGGATTGATTGAATATGTCCGTAAACACACCGGCCAGCTGGTCTGCGCATGCTCTGAGGGCGCGGCTGGGGATGCCGTCTGGGCCTGCAGCCTTGCGAGGTTAACACGTTTAAATGTCTTACTCACTTCGGCTGCAGTGAAGGAGAGACCGCATGTTTCCGTTGCAGGCCGTGTCAGTGGCACTGTATTGTCCTCAAAGCGGGCAAAAAGTTATTTAGTCTGCCTGGGAGCAAGACATCCTGGTCCGTGACTGGGCTGGGTTTCTTCCTGTAGTCCGTGATTGACTGTAGACCCTGCCACATACCTCTTGTGTCTGAGCCGTTGAATTGAGATTCTACTTTGTCTCTGTACTGGCGCTTAGCTTGTTTGATAGCCTTGCGGAGGGAATAGCTGCACTGTTTGTATTCAGCCATGTTACCAGACACCTTGCCCTGATTAAAAGCAGTGGTTCGTGCCTTCAGTTTCACACGAATGCTGCCATCAATCCACGGTTTCTGGTTAGGGAATGTTTTAATCGTTGCTATGGGAACGACATCTTCAACGCACGTTCTAATGAATTCGCACACCGTATCAGCGTATTCGTCAATGTTGTTGTCTGACGCAATACGAAACATCTCCCAGTCCACGTGATGGAAGCAGTCTTGGAGTGTGGAGTCAGCTTGGTCGGACCAGCGTTGGACAGACCTCAGCGTGGGAGCTTCTTGTTTTAGTTTCTGTCTGTAGGCAGGGATCAAAAAATGGAGTCGTGGTCAGCTTTTCCGAAGGGGGGCGGGGCAGGGCCTTATATGCGTCGCGGAAGTTAGAGTAACAATGATCA
>NW_024606030.1:0-6411 GCF_018296145.1 Oncorhynchus tshawytscha | reverse complement strand
TTCCACCATAATTTACAAATAAATTCATAAAAATCCTACAATGTGTTTTTCTGGATTTTTAAAAATCATTTTGTCCGTCATAGTTGAAGTGTACCTATGATGAAAATTACAGGATTCTCTCATCTTTTTAAGTGGGAGAACTTGCACAATTGGTGGCTGAGTAAATACTTTTTGCCCCACTGTAAAACCAATGTTATCCCAGATCGATTTCAATTCTTCGTGGGTGTTACGGTTTTCTAGTGGTGATGAAGGAGAGTCGGACCAAACTGCAGCGTGTCGATTGCGATCCATATTTATTAAACAAAACGTAAAACACGACTAAACACTAAACACTACAAAACAATAAACGTAATGAAAACCGAAAACAGCCTATCTAGTGCAAACTAACAGAGAGTACAAGTAAGACACTAAGGACAATCACCCACGACAAACTCAGAGAATATGGCTGCCTAAATATGGTTCCCAATCAGAGACAACGATAAGCACCTGCCTCTGATTGAGAACCACTCCAGACAGCCATAGACTTTGCTAGACAACCCACTAAGCTACAATCCCAATACCACCACCAAAACCCCAAGACAAACACACCACAATTACAAAAACCCGAAGCCACACCCTGGCCTGACCAAATACATAAAGATAAACACAAAATACTTTGACCAGGGCGTGACAGAACCCCCCTAAGGTGCGGACTCCCGAACGCACCTCAAAACAATAGGGAGGGTCCGGGTGGGCGTCTGTCCATGGTGGCGGCTCCGGCGCGGGACGTGGACCCCACTCATTTAATGTCTTAGTCCCCTCTCCCTTCGTCCCTGGATAGTCCACCCTCGCCGCCGACCATGGCCTCGTAGTCCTCACCCAGAACCCCACTGGACTGAGGAGCAGATCGGGACTGAAGGGCAGCTCAGGACTGAGGCAGCTCGGGACTGAGGGGAAGCTCGGGAGTGAGAGAAAGCTCAGGAGTGAGAGAAAGCTCAGGAGTGAGAGGAAGCTCAGGAGTGAGAGGAAGCTCAGGAGTGAGAGGAAGCTCAGGAGTGAGAGGAAGCTCAGGCAGGTAGATAGATCTACCAGCTCCTGGCTGGCTGGTGGTTTCAGCAGATCCTGGCTGACTGGCAGATCCTGGCTGACTGGCAGATCTGGAAGATCCTGGCTGACTGGCAGATCTGGAAGAGTCTGGTTGACTGGCAGATCTGGAAGAGTCTGGTTGACTGGCAGATCTGGACGAGTCTGGTTGACTGGCAGATCTGGACGAGTCTGGTTGACTGGCAGATCTGGAAGAGTCTGGTTGACTGGCAGATCTGGAAGAGTCTGGTTGACTGGCAGATCTGGAAGAGTCTGGTTGACTGGCAGATCTGGAAGAGTCTGGCTGACTGGCGGATCCTGGCCGACTGGCAGATCCTGGCCGACTGGCAGATCCTGGCCGACTGGCACTACTGGCAGATCCTGGCCGACTGGCACTTCTGGCGGATCCTGGCTGACTGGCACTTCTGGTGGATCCTGGAAGACTGGCGGATCCTGGCTGACTGGTGGATCCTGGCAGACTGGCGAATCCTGGCTGACTGGCGAATCTAACTGATCCTGACAGACTGGCGACGCTGGGCAGACTGGCGGCGCTGGGCAGACTGGCGGCGCTGGGCAGACTGGCGGCGCTGGGCAGACTGGCGGCGCTGGGCAGACTGGCGACGCTGGGCAGACTGGCGACGCTGGGCAGACTGGCGACGCTGGGCAGACTGGCGACGCTGGGCAGACTGGCGGTGCTGGGCAGACTGGCGATGCTGGGCAGACTGGTGAAGCTGGGCAGACTGGCGATGCTGGGCAGACTGGTGACGCTGGGCAGACTGGGAGCACTGGCGGCGCTGGGCAGACTGGCGGCACTGGCGGCGCTGGGCAGACTGGCGGCACTGGCGGCGCTGGGCAGACTGGCGGCACTGGCGGCGCTGGGCAGACTGGCGGCTCCTTGCAGACTGACAGCTCCTTGCAGACTGACATCTCCTTGCAGACTGGCAGCTCCTTGCAGACTGACAGCACTGGCTGCTTCATGTAGACTGACAGCTCTGGCTGCTCCTTGCAGACTGGCAGCTCCATGCAGACTGGCAGCTCTGGCTGCTCCATGCAGACTGACAGGGATGTGCACAGGAGGCCTGGTGCGTGAGGCTGGCACCAACTTCACCAGCCGACTAACACGCACCTCAGGACGAGTATGGAGCGCTAACCCAGGTGCCATCAAATCCCCAACACGTTCCGTCGGGCGAATTCCATGCAAAAGCACCAACACAGCAACTCCCTCATTTCTCTCTCCTCCAATTTCCCCATTAACTCCTTCACAGTCTCTGGTTCTGGTCTCCTCCTTGGCTCCTCACGATAAACAGGGAGAGTTGGCTCAGGTCTGACTCCTGACTCTGCCACACTCTCCCTGAGCCCCCCAAGAAATTTTTTGGGGCTGATTCTCAGGCTTCCATCCGCTACGCCGTGCTGCCTCCTCAGCTTTCGCCGCCTCCAGTTCTTCCTTGGGGCGGCGATATTCTCCAGGCTGAGCCCAGGGTCCTTTACCGTCCAGTTCTTCCTCCCATGTCCATTTCTCCAGGTGGTGCAGCCTCTCCCACTGCAGCTGCTGCTGCTCCTGCTGCTGCTGCCTCTGTTGCCTCTCCTGTGGTTCCTGCCTGTTAACACGCTGCTTGGTCCGTTGGTGGTGGGTGATTCTGTTACGGTTTTCTAGTGGTGATGAAGGAGAGTCGGACCAAACTGCAGCGTGTCGATTGCCATCCATATTTATTAAACAAAACGTAAAACACGACTAAACACTAAACACTACAAAACAATAAACGTAATGAAAACCGAAAACAGCCTATCTAGTGCAAACTAACAGAGCGTACAAGTAAGACACTAAGGACAATCACCCACGACAAACTCAAAGAATATGGCTGCCTAAATATGGTTCCCAATCAGAGACAACGATAAGCACCTGCCTCTGATTGAGAACCACTCCAGACAGCCATAGACTTTGCTAGACAACCCACTAAGCTACAATCCCAATACCACCACCAAAACCCCAAGACAAACACACCACAATTACAAAAACCCCATGCCACACCCTGGCCTGACCAAATACATAAAGATAAACACAAAATACTTTGACCAGGGCGTGACAGTGGGTAAATAGCTAACAATTCTTTGTGGCTATCTGGCTAGCTAACAGTAGTAGCTAGCCGGTTAGCTCTATTGACTTACTATGGGCAATGTAACCTACGCACACTATAGTGGGTATTGTATGCTGGTAACCATGCCAAAATTAACACAGAATGTATTTATTAATGTACTAAGATAAAATATTGTAGTGGGCAACATTTCAATCCGAAGTCGGAGTGTGTTTTCTCTCGCTTCAGCTCAAATAATGGCCGCCATGGATTTATGTGGTTGCGTCATATTTCTTTGCATACTTTCCGTTGAAGCACTAAGCACCTTGCCACCAGCACTTATGTAAGAACAGTAGAAAAAAGACAAGGGTGTTATTAACAGTAACAGTACCCCCCCCCCAAGGTGCGGACTCCCGGCCGCACACCTAAACCCATAAGGGAGGGTCCGGGTGGGCGCCTGTCCACGGTGGCGGCTCCGGCTCGGGACGTGGACCCCACTCCAACCAAGTCTTAGTCCCCCTGTAACGTTTCCTTTGATTGGCGACCCTCGCCGCCGACCTTGGCCTAATAACCCTCACCAAGGACCCCACTGGACTGAGGGGCAGCTCGGGACTGAGGTGGAAGCTCTGGACTGAGGGGAAGCTCGGGACTGAGGGGTAGCTCGGGACTGAGGGGTAGCTCGGCACTGAGGGGTAGCTCGGCACTGAGGGGTAGCTCGGCACTGAGGGGTAGCTCAGCACTGAGGGGAAGCTCAGCACTGAGGGGGAAGCCCAGTACTGAGAGGAAGCCCAGTACTGAGAGGAAGCTCAGGCAGGTAGTAGGCTCTGGCAGATCCTGGCTAGCTGGTGGTTCTGGCAGATCCTGGCTGACTGGCGAATCCTGGCTGACTGGCGGATCCTGGCTGACTGGTGGCTCTGGCTGCTCCATGCAGACTGACAGCTCTGGCTGATCCATGCAGACTGGCAGCTCTGGCAGCTCCATGCAGACTGGCAGATCTGGCAGCTCCATGCAGACTGGCAGCTCTGGCTGCTCCATGCAGACTGGCAGCTCTGGCTGCTCCATGTAGACTGACAGCTCAGGCTGCTCCATGCAGACTGGCAGCTATGGCTGCGCTGAACAGGCAGGAGACTCTGGCAGCGCTGGAGAGGAAGGCTCTGGCAGCGCTAAACAGGCGGGAGACTCCGGCAGCGTTGTAGAGGAGGAAGGCTCTGATAGCGCTAGACAGGCGGGAGACTCCGGCAGCGCTGGAGAGGAGGAAGGCTCTGGCAGCGCTAAACAGGCGGGAGACTCCGGCAGTGTTGAAGAGGAGGAAGGCTCTGATAGCGCTAGACAGGCGGGAGACTCCGGCAGCGCTGGAGAGGAGGAAGGCTCTGGCAGCGCTAAACAGGCGGGAGACTCCGACAGCGCTGGAGAGGAGAAAGGCTCTGGCAGCGCTGAACAGGCGAGGCGCAATGAAGGCCTGGTGCGTGGTGCTGGCACTGGTGGTGGTGGTACTGGGCCGAGGACATGCACAGGAAGCCTGGTGCGGGAGCTGCCACCGGAGGACTGGTGTGTGGAGGTGGCACTGGATAGACCGGACCGTGCAGGCGCACTGGAGCTCTTGAGCACTGAGCCTGCCCAACCTTACCTGGCTCGATGCCCACTCTAGCCCGGCCAATACAAAGAGCTGGAATGTACCGCACCGGGCTATGCACCCGCACTGGAGACACCATGCACTCCACAGCATAACACGGTGCCTGCCCGGTCTCTTTAGCCCCCGGTAAGCACAGGAAGTTTGCGCAGGTCTCCTACCTGGCGTAGCCATACTCCCTGTGAGACCCCCAATAAATGTTTGGGGCTGACTCTCCGGCTTCCATCCGCGTCGCCGTGCTGCCTCTTCATACCAGCGCCTCTCCGCTTTCGCTGCCTCCAGTTCTTCTTTGGGGCGGCGATATTCTCCAGGCTGTGTCCAGGGTCCTTTTCCGTCCAATATCTCCTCCTAAGTCCAGAAGTCCTGTGATCGCTGCTCCTCACGATAAACAGGGGGAGTTGGCTCAGGTCTGAACCCTGACTCTGCCACACTCTCCCTGAGCCCCCCAAGAAATTTTTGGGGCTGACTCTCGGGCTTCCTTCTGCGCCGCCGTGCTTTTCTCTTCAACTCCATTCTCCTATAGCCCTCCTCGCACTGCTCCAGCGAATCCCAGGCGGGCTCCGGCACTCTCTCTGGGTCGCGACCGCCCACCTGTCTATTTCCTCCCAAGTAGTATAGTCCATACTCCTGCTGTCCATAACGTCCTCCCATGTCCATTCCTCTTTTCGCTGCTGTTGCTGTCGCTGCCTGTCACCACGCTGCTTGGTCCTCTTGTGGTGGGTGATTCTGTTACGGCTTTCTTCCGTTGAAGGAGAGTCGGACCAAAATGCAGCGTGGTTAATTCGATACATGTTTAATGAAGAATAAACACTAACAAATTCAAAACAATAAACGGAACGTGAAAACCTATACAGCCTATCTGGTGAATACAAACACAGAGACAGGAACAATCACCCACGAAACACTCAAAGAATATGGCTGCCAAATATGGTTCCCAATCAGAGACAACGATAATCACCTGCCTCTGATTAAGAACCGCCTCAGGCAACCATAAACTTTCCTAGACAACCCTACTCAGCCACAATCCCAATACCTACTAAAACCCCAATACAAAAACACACTACAAAATAAACCCATGTCACACCCTGGCCTGACCAAATAAAGAAAGAAAACACAAAATACTAAGACCAAGGCGTGACAATTCCTCAGAACCATGTCTCCAATGGGAACTGAAATTGAAAGAGGAGTGGAAATGTGTAAAAGGGATATCCGAAAGTAGAGGGACACGGACAGAAAGTAGAGGGACACAGACAGAAAGTAGAGGGACACGGACAGAAAGTAGAGGGACACAGACAGAAAGTAGAGGGACACAGACAGAAAGTAGAGGGACACAGACAGAAAGTAGAGGGACACGGACAGAAAGTAGAGGGACACGGACAGAAAGTTGAGGGACACGGACAGAAAGTAGAGGGACACGGACAGAAAGTAGAGGGACACGGGCACAGAAAGTTGAGGGACACGGACAGAAAGTAGAGGGACACAGACAGAAAGTAGAGGGACACAGACAGAAAGTAGAGGGACACGGACAGAAAGTAGAGGGACACGGACAGAAAGTAGACACGGACAGAAAGTAGAGGACACGGACAGAAAGTAGAGGGAGACACACGGACAGAAAGTAGAGGGACACGGACAGAAAGTAGAGGGACA
>NW_024606029.1:0-6410 GCF_018296145.1 Oncorhynchus tshawytscha | reverse complement strand
CAGTAGATCTAGCTGGTCTGTCATTAATATAGATAGAGACAGTAGATCTAGCTGGTCTGTCATAATATAATAGGGACATTAGGTATCTGTCTTAATATAATAGGGACATTAGGTCTTGCTGGTCTGTCATAATATAATAGAGACAGTAGATCTAGCTGGTCTGTCATAATATAGTAGAGACAATAGATCTAGCTGGTCTGTCATAATATAATAGAGTCAGTAGATCTAGCTTGTCTGTGATAATATAACAGAGACAGTAGATATAGCTGGTCTGTCATAATATAATAGATACAGTAGATCTAGCTGGTCTGTCTTAATATAATAGGGACATTAGGTCTTGCTGGTCTGTCATAATATAATAGGGACAGTAGATCTAGCTGGTCTGTCATAATATAATAGAGACAGTAGATCTAGCTGGTCTGTCATAATATAGTAGAGACAGTAGATCTAGCTGGTCTGTCATAATATAATAGAGACAGTAGATTTAGCTGGTCTGTCATAATATAGTAGATACAGTAGATCTAGCTGGTCTGTCATAATATAATAGAGACAGTAGATCTAGCTGGTCTGTCATAATATAATAGATACAGTAGATCTAGCTGGTCTGTGATAATATAATAGATACAGTAGATCTATCTGGTCTGTCATTATGTAGAAGAGACAGTAGATTTAGCTGGTCTGTCATAATATAATGGAAACAGTAGATGTAGCTGGTCTGTCATAATATAGTAGAGACAGTAGATCTAGCTGGTCTGTCATTATATAATAGAGTCAGTAGATCTAGCTGGTCTGTCATAATATAATAGATACAGTAGATCTATCTGGTCTGTCATAATATAGTAGAGACAGTAGATCTAGCCTGTCTGTCATTATATAATAGAGACAGTAGATCTAGCTGGTCTGTCATAACATAATAGAGACAGTAGATCTAGCTGGTCTGTCAAAATATATTAGAGACAGTAGATATAGCTGGTCTGTAATAATATAATAGATACAGTAGATCTAGCTGGTCTGTCTTAATATAATAGAGTCAGTAGATCTAGCTGGTCTGTCATAACATAATAGAGACAGTAGATCTAGCTGGTCTGTCAAAATATAATAGAGACAGTAGATATAGCTGGTCTGTAATAATATAATAGATACAGTAGATCTAGCTGGTCTGTCTTAATATAATAGGGACATTAGGTCTTGCTGGTCTGTCATAATATAATAGGGACAGTAGATCTAGCTGGTCTGTCATAATATAATAGAGACAGTAGATCTAGCTGGTCTGTCATAATATAGTAGAGACAGTAGATACTTGCTGGTCTGTCATAGATCTAGCTGGTCTGTCATAATATAATAGAGACAGTAGATCTAGCTGGTCTGTCATAATATAATAGAGACAGTAGATCTAGCTGGTCTGTCATAATATAATAGAGACAGTAGATCTAGCTGGTCTGTCATTATATAGAAGAGACAGTAGATTTAGCTGGTCTGTCATAATATAATAGGGACAGTAGATCTTGCTGGTCTGTCATAATATAATAGAGACAGTAGATCTAGCTGGTCTGTCATAATATAATAGAGACAGTAGATCTAGCTGGTCTGTCATAATATAATAGAGACAGTAGATCTAGCTGGTCTGTCATAATACAATAGAGACAGTAGATCTAGCTGGTCTGTCATAATATAATAGAGACAGTAGATCTAGCTGGTCTGTCATATTACAATAGCGACAGTCAATCTACCTGGTCTGTCATAATATAATAGAGACAGTAGATCTAGCTGGTCTGTCATAATATAATAGACAGTAGATCTAGCTGGTCTGTCATAATACAGTAGCGACAGTAGATCTAGCTGGTCTTTCATAATATAATAGACACAGTAGATCTATCTGGTCTGTCATAATATAATAGAGACAGTAGATCTAGCTGGTCTGTCATAATATAATAGAGACAGTAGATCTAGCTGGACTGTCATATTACAATAGCGACAGTAGATCTCTGGTCTGTCATAATATAGTAGAGACAGTAGATCTAGCTGGTCTGTCATAATATAGTAGAGACAGTAGATCTAGCTGGTCTGTCATAATATAATAGAGACAGTAGATCTAGCTGGTCTGTCATAATATAATAGAGACAGTAGATCTAGCTGGTCTGTCATATATAATAGAGACAGTAGATCTAGCTGGTCTGTCATAATATAATAGATACAGTAGATCTAGCTGGTCTGTCATAATATAATAGAGACAGTAGATCTAGCTGGTCTGTCATAATATAATAGGGACATTAGGTCTTGCTGGTCTGTCATAATATAATAGGGACAGTAGATCTAGCTGGTCTGTCATAATATAATAGAGACAGTAGATCTAGCTGGTCTGTCATAATATAATAGAGACAGTAGATCTAGCTGGTCTGTCATAATATATAGTAGATCTAGCTGGTCTGTCATAATATAATAGACAGTAGATCTAGCTGGTCTGTCATAATATAGTAGGGACAGTAGATCTAGCTGGTCTGTCATAATATAATAGAGACAGTAGATCTAGCTGGTCTGTCATAATATAGTAGAGACAGTAGATCTAGCTGGTCTGTCATAATATAGTAGAGACAGTAGATCTAGCTGGTCTGTCATAATATATTAGAAACAGTAGATCTAGCTGGTCTGTCATAATATAGTAGAGACAGTAGATCTTGCTGGTCTGTCATAATATAATAGAGACAGTAGATCTAGCTGGTCTGTCATAATATAATAGAGACAGTAGATCTAGCTGGTCTGTCATAATATAATAGAGACAGTAGATCTAGCTGGTCTGTCATAATATAATAGAGACAGTAGATCTAGCTGGTCTGTCATAATATAATAGAGACAGTAGATCTAGCTGGTCTGTCATAATATAATAGGGACAGTAGATCTAGCTGGTCTGTCATAATATAATAGAGACAGTAGATCTAGCTGGTCTGTCATAATATAATAGAGACAGTAGATCTAGCTGGTCTGTCATAATATAATAGAGACAGTAGATCTGCTGGTCTGTCATAATATAATAGAGACAGTAGATCTAGCTGGTCTGTCAAAATATAATAGAGACAGTAGATCTAGCTGGTCTGTCATAATATAATAGAGACAGTAGATCTAGCTGGTCTGTCATAATGTAATAGAGACAGTAGATCTAGCTGGTCTGTCATAATATAATAGAGACAGTAGATCTAGCTGGTCTGTCATAATTGAATAGACACAGAAGATCTAGCTGGTCTGTCATAATATAATAGAGACAGTGGATCTAGCTGGTCTGTCATAATATAATAGACACAGTAGATTTAGCTGGTCTGTCATAATTTAATAGAGACAGAAGATCTAGCTGCTCTGTCATAATATAGTAGAGACAGTAGATCTAGCTGGTCTGTCATAATATAGTAGAGACTGTAGATCTAGCTAGTCTGTCATAATATAATAGAGACAGTAGATATATCTGGTCTGCCATAATATAGTAGAGACGGTAGATCTAGCTGGTCTTTCATAATACAATAGAGACAGTGGATCTAGCTGGTCTGTCATAATATAAGAGAACAGTAGATCTAGCTGGTCTGTCATAATATAGTAGAGACAGTCGATCTTGCTGGTCTATCATAATGTAATAGGTACAGTAGATCTCGCTGGTCTGTCATGATATAATAGAGACTCTAGATCTAGCTTGTCTGTCATAATATAATAGAGACAGTAGATCTACCTGGTCTGTCATAATATAATAGAGACTCTAGATCTAGCTGGTCTGTCATAATGTAGAAGAGACAGTAGATCTAGCTGGTCTGTCATAATATAATAGAAACAGTAGACCTAGCTGGTCTGTCATAATATAATAGATACAATAGATCTAGCTGGTGTGTCATAATATAATAGGGACAGTAGATGTATCTGGTCTGTCATAATATAATAGAGACTGTAGATCTAGCTTGTCTGTGATAATATAATAGAGACAGTAAATCTAGCTGGTCTGTCATAATATAATAGAGACAGTAGATTTAGCTGGTCTGTCATAATATAGTAGATACAGTAGATCTAGCTGGTCTGTCATAATATGAGACAGTAGAACTAGCTGGTCTGTCATAATATAATAGATAGAGTAGATCTAGCTGGTCTGTGATAATATAATAGGGACAGTAGATCTAGCTGGTCTGTCATTATGTGGAAGAGACAGTAGATTTAGCTGGTCTGTCATAATATAATAGGGACATTAGGTCTTGCTGGTCTGTCATAATAAAGTAGAGACAGTAGATCTAGCTGGTCTGTGATAATATAATAGAGACAGTAGATCTAGCTGGTATGTCATAATATAATAGGGACATTAGGTCTTGCTGGTCTGTCATAATACAGTAGAGACAGTAGATCTAGCTGGTCTGTCATAATGTATTAGAAACAGTAGATCTAGCTGGTCTGTCATAATATAGTAGAGACAGTCGATCTTGCTGGTCTGTGATAATATAATAGAGACAGTAGATCTAGCTGGTGTGTCATCATATATTAGGGACAGTAGATCTATCTGGTCTGTCATAATATAATAGAGACAGTAGATCTAGCTTGTCTGTGATAATATAATAGAGACAGTAGATCTAGCTGGTCTGTCATAATATAATAGACACAGTAGACCTAGCTGGTCTGTCATAATATAATAGATACAATAGATCTAGCTGGTCTGTCATAATATAATAGGGACAGTAGATCTAGCTGGTCTGTCATAATATAATAGAGACAGTAGATCTAGCTGGTCTGTCATAATATAATAGAGACAGTAGATCTAGCTGGTCTGTCATAATATAATAGAGACAGTAGATCTAGCTGGTCTGTCATAATATAGTAGAATACAGTAGATCTAGCTGGTCTGTCATAATATAATAGACAGTAGATCTAGCTGGTCTGTCATAATATAATAGATACAGTAGATCTAGCTGGTCTGTCATAATATAATAGAGACAGTAGATCTAGCTGGTCTGTCATAATATAATAGAAGAGACAGTAGATCTAGCTGGTCTGTCATAATATAATAGGGATCATTAGGTCTTGTCTAGCTGGTCTGTCATAATATAGTAGAGACAGTAGATCTAGCTGGTCTGTCATAATATAATAGATACAGTAGATCTAGCTGGTCTGTCATAATATAATAGAGGCAGTAGATCTAGCTGGTTTGTCATAATATAGTAGACAGTACAGTGGTCTGTCGATCTTGCTGGTCTGTCATAATATAATAGAGACAGTAGATCTAGCTGGTCTGTCATAATATAATAGATACAGTAGATCTAGCTGGTCTGTCATAATATAATAGAGACAGTAGATCTAGCTGGTCTTTCATAATATAGAAGAGACAGTAGATCTAGCTGGTCTGTCATAATATAATGAAACAGTAGATCTAGCTGGTCTGTCATAATATAATAGATACAGTAGATCTAGCTGGTCTGTCATAATATAATAGAGACAGTAGATCTAGCTGGTCTGTCATAATATAATAGGGACATAGATCTAGCTGGTCTGTCATAATATAATAGGGACAGTAGATCTAGCTGGTCTGTCATAATATAATAATAGAGACAGTAGATCTAGCTGATCTAGCTGGTCTGTCATAATATAGTAGAGACAATAGATCTAGCTGGTCTGTCATAATATAGTAGAGACAGTAGATCTAGCTGGTCTGTCATAATGTATTAGAAAGAGTAGATCTAGCTGGTCTGTGATAATATAATAGAGACAGTAGATCTAGCTGGTATGTCATAATATAATAGGGACATTAGGTCTTGCTGGTCTGTCATAATACAGTAGAGACAGTAGATCTAGCTGGTCTGTCATAATGTATTAGAAACAGTAGATCTAGCTGGTCTGTCATAATATAATAGAGACAGTAGATCTTGCTGGTCTGTCATAATATAGTAGAGACAGTCGATCTTGCTGGTCTGTGATAATATAATAGAGACAGTAGATCTAGCTGGTGTGTCATCATATAATAGGGACAGTAGATCTATCTGGTCTGTCATAATATAATAGAGACAGTAGATCTAGCTTGTCTGTGATAATATAATAGAGACAGTAGATCTAGCTGGTCTGTCATAATATAATAGGGACATTAGGTCTTGCTGGTCTGTCATAATATAGTAGAGACAGTAGATCTAGCTGGTCTGTCATAATATAATAGATACAGTAGATCTAGCTGGTCTGTCATAATATAATAGAGGCAGTAGATCTAGCAGGTTTGTCATAATATAGTAGAGACAGTCGATCTTGCTGGTCTGTCGTAATATAATAGAGACAGTAGATCTAGCTGGTCTGTCATAATATAATAGATACAGTAGATCTAGCTGGTCTGTGATAATACAATAGAGACAGTAGATCTAGCTGGTCTTTCATAATGTAGAAGAGACAGTAGATTAAGCTAGTCTGTC
>NW_024606028.1:0-6406 GCF_018296145.1 Oncorhynchus tshawytscha | reverse complement strand
AGAGTAATGGGAGAATAGACACCAACCAACAGAGTAATGGGAGAATAAAGGTAATGACACCAACCAACAGAGTAATGGGAGAATAAAGGTAATGACACCAACCAACAGAGTAATGGGTGAATAAAGGTAATGACACCAACCAACAGAGTAATGGGAGAATAAAGGTAATGACACCAACCAACAGAGTAATGGGAGAATAACACCAACCAACAGAGTAATGGGAGAATAAAGGTAATGACATCAGAGAATGGGAGAATAAAGGTAATGACACAACCAACAGAGTAATGGGAGAATAAAGGTAATGACACCAACCAACAGAGTAATGGGATAAAGGTAATGACACCAACCAACAGGTAATGGGAGAATAAAGGTAATGACACCAACCAACAGAGTAATGGGAGAATAAAGGTAATGACACCAACCAACAGAGTAATGGGAGAATCCTGTAATGAATCAACCAACAGAGAAGGAGAATAAAGTAATGACACCAACCAACAGAGTAATGGGAGAATAAAGGTAATGACACCAACCAACAGAGTAATGAGAATAAAGTAATCTAAAGGTAATGACACCAACCAACAGAGTAATGGGAGAATAAAGGTAATGACACCAACCAACAGAGTAATGAGCCAACCAACAGGACCTGGGAGAATAAAGGTAATGACACCAACCAACAGAGACATAAAGATGACACCTTAATGGGAGAATGTCCCCAACCAACAGGCCATGGGAGAATAAAGTAATGACACAACCAACAGAGTAATGGGAGAATAAAGGTAATGACATGCAACCAACAGACTAATGGGAGAATAATGACTCCAACCAACAGAGTAATGGGAGAATAAAGGTCCCCAACCAACAGAGCCATGCTAAAGCTGCTCCAGTTGGGAGAATAAACTAATGACACACCTGACTGTTGACTGCCAACAGAGTTGGGAGAATAAAGGTAATGACACCAACCATGCTGGTCATTTATGAACATTTGAACATCTTGGCCATGTTCTGTTATAATCTCCAACCAACAGAGTAAGGGAGAATAAAGGACTGGCCACCCAACAGAGTAATGGGAGAATAAAGGTGACACCAACCAACAGAGTAGGTTTGACTTCAACCAACAGGTTTTGGCCTTTCTAATGGGAGAATTTAATGACACAACCAACAGTGTAATGGGAGAATAAAGGTAATGACACCTGCATTGAGTGGGAGTTTGGGGTAATGACACCAACCAACAGAGTAATGGGAGAATAAAGGTAATGACACCAACCAACAGAGTAATGGGAGAATAAAGGTAATGACACCAACCAACAGAGAATGGGAGAATAAAGGTAATGACACCAACCAACAGAGTAATGGGAGAATAAAGGTAATGACACCAACCAACAGAGTAATGGGAGAATAAAGGTAATGACACACAACCAACAACAGAGTAATGGGAGAATAAAGGTAATGACACCAACCAACAGAGTAATGGGAGAATAAAGGTAATGACACCAACCAACAGAGTAATGGGAGAATAAAGGTAATGACACCAACCAACAGGGAGAATAAAGGTAATGACACCAACCAACAGAGTAATGGGAGAATAAAGGTAATGACACCAACCAACAGAGAATGGGAGAATAAAGGTAATGACACCAACCAACAGAGTAATGGGAGAAAAGGTAAGACACCAACCAACAGAGTAATGGGAGAATAAAGGTAATGACACCAACCAACAGAGTAATGGGAGAATAAAGGTAATGACACCAACCAACAGAGTAATGGGAGAATAAAGGTAATGACACCAACCAACAGAGTAATGGGAGAATAAAGGTAATGACACCAACCAACAGAGAATAAGAATAAAGGTAATGACACCAACCAACAGAGTAATGGGAGAATAAAGGTAATGACACCAACCAACAGAGTAATGGGAGAATAAAGGTAATGACACCAACCAACAGAGTAATGGGAGAATAAAGGTAATGACACCAACCAACAGAGTAATGGGAGAATAAAGGTAATGACACCAACCAACAGAGTAAAGGGAGAATAAAGGTAATGACACCAACCAACAGAGACATGACAATAAAGGTAATGACACCAACCAACAGAGTAAAGGGAGAATAAAGGTAATGACACCAACCAACAGAGTAATGGGAGAATAAAGGTAATGACACCAACCAACAGAGTAATGGGAGAATAAAGGTAATGACACCAACCAACAGAGTAATGGGAGAATAAAGGTAATGACACCAACCAACAGAGTAATGGGAGAATAAAGGTAATGACACCAACCAACAGAGTAATGGGAGAATAAAGGTAATGACACCAACCAACAGAGTAATGGGAGAATAAAGGTAATGACACCAACCAACAGAGTAATGGGAGAATAAAGGTAATGAGAATAAAGGTAATGACACCAACCAACAGAGTAATGGGAGAATAAAGGTAATGACACCAACCAACAGAGTAATGGGAGAATAAAGGTAATGACACCAACCAACAGAGTAATGGGAGAATAAAGGTAATGACACCAACCAACAGAGTAATGGGAGAATAAAGGTAATGACACCAACCAACAGAGTAATGGGAGAATAAAGGTAATGACACCAACCAACAGAGTAATGGGAGAATAAAGGTAATGACACCAACCAACAGAGTAATGGGAGAATAAAGGGAGAAATGGGAGAATAAAGGTAATGACACCAACCAACAGAGTAATGGGAGAATAAAGGTAATGACACCAACCAACAGAGTAATGGGAGAATAAAGGTAATGACACCAACCAACAGAGACATGAGAATAAAGGTAATGACACCAACCAACAGAGTAATGGGAGAATAAAGGTAATGACACCAACCAACAGAGTAATGGGAGAATAAAGGTAATGACACCAACCAACAGAGTAATGGGAGAATAAAGGTAATGACACCAACCAACAGAGTAATGGGAGAATAAAGGTAATGACACCAACCAACAGAGTAATGGGAGAATAAAGGTAATGAACACAGAGTAATGGGAGAATAAAGGTAATGACACCAACAGAGTAATGGGAGAATAAAGGTAATGACAATAAAGGTAATGACAACCAACAGAGTAATGGGAGAATAAAGGTAATGACACCAACCAACAGAGTAATGGGAGAATAAAGGTAATGACACCAACCAACAGAGTAATGGGAGAATAAAGGTAATGACACCAACCAACAGAGTAATGGGAGAATAAAGGTAATGACACCAACCAACAGAGTAATGGGAGAATAAAGGTAATGACACCAACCAACAGAGTAATGGGAGAATAAAGGTAATGACACCAACCAACAGAGTAATGGGAGAATAAAGGTAATGACACCAACCAACAGAGTAATGGGAGAATAAAGGTAATGACACCAACCAACAGAGACATGGGAGAATAAAGGTAACCAACCAACAGAGTGGGAGAATAAAGGTAATGACACCAACCAACAGAGTAATGGGAGAATAAAGGTAATGACACCAACCAACAGAGTAATGGGAGAATAAAGGTAATGACACCAACCAACAGAGTAATGGGAGAATAAAGGTAATGACACCAACCAACAGAGTAATGGGAGAATAAAGGTAATGACACCAACCAACAGAGTAATGGGAGAATAAAGGTAATGACACCAACCAACAGAGTAATGGGAGAATAAAGGTAATGACACCAACCAACAGAGTAATGGGAGAATAAAGGTAATGACACCAACCAACAGAGTAATGGGAGAATAAAGGTAATGACACCAACCAACAGAGTAATGGGAGAATAAAGGTAATGACACCAACCAACAGAGTAATGGGAGAATAAAGGTAATGACACCAACCAACAGAGTAATGGGAGAATAAAGGTAATGACACCAACCAACAGAGTAATGGGAGAATAAAGGTAATGACACCAACCAACAGAGTAATGGGAGAATAAAGGTAATGACACCAACCAACAGAGTAATGGGAGAATAAAGGTAATGACACCAACCAACAGAGTAATGGGAGAATAAAGGTAATGACACCAACAACAGAGTAATGGGAGAATAAAGGTAATGACACCAACCAACAGAGTAATGGGAGAATAAAGGTAATGACAACCAACACAAACAGAGTAATGGGAGAATAAAGGTAATGACACCAACCAACAGAGACACCAATGGGAGAATAAAGGTAATGACACCAACCAACAGAGAATGGGAGAGAATAAAGGTAATGACACCAACCAACAGAGTAATGGAGAATAAAGGTAATGACACCAACCAACAGAGTAATGGGAGAATAAAGGTAATGACACCAACCAACAGAGTAATGGGAGAATAAAGGTAATGACACCAACCAAGAGACAGGGAGAATAAAGGTGGGAGAATGGGAAATAAAGGTAATGACACCAACCAACAGAGAATGGAGAATAAAGGTAATGACACCAACCAACAGAGAATGGGAGAATAAAGGTAATGACACCAACCAACAGAGTAATGGGAGAGATAAAGGTAATGACACCAACCAACAGAGTAATGGGAGAATAAAGGTAATGACACCAACCAACAGAGTAATGGGAGAATAAAGGTAATGACACCAACCAACAGAGTAATGGGAGAATAAAGGTAATGACACCAACCAACAGAGTAATGGGAGAATAAAGGTAATGACACCAACCAACAGAGTAATGGGAGAATAAAGGTAATGACACCAACCAACAGAGTAATGGGAGAATAAAGGTAATGACACCAACCAACAGAGACATGACATGGTAATGAGAATAAATAAAGGTAATGACACCAACCAACAGAGTAATGGGAGAATAAAGGTAATGACACCAACCAACAGAGTAATGGGAGAATAAAGGTAATGACACCAACCAACAGAGTAATGGGAGAATAAAGGTAATGACACCAACCAACAGAGTAATGGGAGAATAAAGGTAATGACACCAACCAACAGAGTAATGGGAGAATAAAGGTAATGACACCAACCAACAGAGTAATGGGAGAATAAAGGTAATGACACCAACCAACAGAGTAATGGGAGAATAAAGGTAATGACACCAACCAACAGAGTAATGGGAGAATAAAGGTAATGACACCAACCAACAGAGTAATGGGAGAATAAAGGTAATGACACCAACCAACAGAGTAATGGGAGAATAAAGGTAATGACACCAACCAACAGAGTAATGGGAGAATAAAGGTAATGACACCAACCAACAGAGTAATGGGAGAATAAAGGTAATGACACCAACCAACAGAGAATAAAGGTAATGACACCAACCAACAGGAGGGAGAATAAAGGTAATGACACCAACCAACAGAGTAATGGGAGAATAAAGGTAATGACACCAACCAACAGAGTAATGGGAGAATAAAGGTAATGACACCAACCAACAGAGTAATGGGAGAATAAAGGTAATGACACCAACCAACAGAGTAATGGGAGAATAAAGGTAATGACACCAACCAACAGAGTAATGGGAGAATAAAGGTAATGACACCAACCAACAGAGTAATGGGAGAATAAAGGTAATGACACCAACCAACAGAGTAATGGGAGAATAAAGGTAATGACACCAACCAACAGAGTAATGGGAGAATAAAGGTAATGACACCAACCAACAGAGTAATGGGAGAATAAAGGTAATGACACCAACCAACAGAGTAATGGGAGAATAAAGGTAATGACACCAACCAACAGAGTAATGGGAGAATAAAGGTAATGACACCAACCAACAGAGTAATGGGAGAATAAAGGTAATGACACCAACCAACAGAGTAATGGAGAATAAAGGTAATGACACCAACCAACAGAGTAATGGGAGAATAAAGGTAATGACACCAACCAACAGAGTAATGGGAGAATAAAGGTAATGACACCAACCAACAGAGTAATGGAAGAATAAAGGTAATGACACCAACCAATATAGTAATGGGAGAATAAAGGTAATGACACCAACCAATAGAGTAATGGGAGAATAAAGGTAATGACACCTACCAACAGAGTAATGGGAGAATAAAGGTAATGACACCAACAACAGAGACAGGAGAATAAAGGTAATGACACCAACCAACAGAGTAATGGGAGAATAAAGGTAATGACACCAACCAACAGAGTAATGGGAGAATAAAGGTAATGACACCAACCAACAGAGTAATGGGAGAATAAAGGTAATGACACCAACCAACAGAGTAATGGGAGAATAAAGGTAATGACACCAACCAACAGAGTAATGGAAGAATAAAGGTAATGACACCAACCAATATAGTAATGGGAGAATAAAGGTAATGACACCAACCAACAGAGTAATGGGAGAATAAAGGTAATGACACCAACCAACAGAGTAATGGGAGAATAAAGGGAGAATAAATAAAGGTAATGACACCAACCAACAGAGTAATGGGAGAATAAAGGTAATGACACCAACCAAC
>NW_024606027.1:0-6401 GCF_018296145.1 Oncorhynchus tshawytscha | reverse complement strand
GATTAATAGAGATATATTCTAGTTAGGATGTGATGGTGGGGTTAATAAAGATATATTCTAGTTAGGATGGTGATGGTGATTAATAAAGATATATTCTAGTTAGGATGGTGATGGTGGGGTTAATAAAGATATATTCTAGTTAGGATGTGATGGTAGGGTTAATAAAGATATATTCTAGTTAGGATGTGATGGTGGTTGATAAAGATATATTCTAGTTAGGATGGTGATGGTGGGGGTTAATAAAGATATATTCTAGTTAGGATGGTGATGGTGGTTAAATATATATTCTAGTTAGGATGGTGATGGTGGGGTTAATAAAGATATATTCTAGTTAGGATGGTGATGGTGGTTAATAAAGATATATTCTAGTTTGGATGGTGATGATGGTTAATAAAGATATATTCTAGTTAGGATGGTGATTGTGATGGTGTGGTTAATAAAGATATATTCTAGTTAGGATGGTGATGGTGGAGTTAATAAAGATATATTCTAGTTAGGATGGTGATGGTTGGGTTAATAAAGATATTCAGTTAGGATGGTGATGGTGGGGTTAATAAAGATATATCTCTAGTTAGGATGGTGATGGTGGTTTAATAAAGATATATTCTGAAGCTAGATGGCAGATGGTTTAGCAAAACATATTCTAGATAGGATGGTGATGGTAGTTGTAAAATATATTCTAGTTTGGATGGTGATGGTGGTTTAAAAAGATATATTCTAGTTAGGATGGTGATGGTGGAGTAATAAAGATATTTTCTAGTTAGGATGGTGATGGTGATGGTGGAGCAAAAATATATTCTAGTTAGGATGGTGATGGTAGGTAATAAAGATATATTCTAGTTAGGATGGTGAAGGTAGGGTTAATAAAGATATATTCTAGTTAGGATGGTGATGGTGGTTAATAAAATATATTCTAGTTAGGATGGTAGAAGATATAAAGATATATTCTAGGTAGGATGGTGATGGTGGGGTTAATAAAGATATATTCTATTTAGGATGGTAATGATGGAATTAATAAAATATATTCTAGTTAGGATGGTGATGGTGGTTAATAAAATATATTCTAGTTAGGATGTGATTGGTAGTTATAAAGATATATTCTAGTTAGGATGGTGATGGTGGGGCTAATAAAGATATATTCTAGTTAGGATGCAGTGATGGTAGATAATAAAGATATATTCTAGTTAGGATGGTGATGGTGGTGAATAAAGATATATTCTAGTTAGGATGGTGATGGTGGGGTTGTAAAGATATATTCTAGTTAGGATGGTGATGGTGGAATTAATAAAGATATATTCTAGTTAGATGGTGATGGTGGGCACAAAGATATATTCTAGTTAGGATGGTGATGGGGGTTAATAAAATATATTCTAGTTAGATGGTGATGATGGTTAATAAAGATATATTGTAGTTAGATGGTAATGGGATGAATAAAAAATGTATTCCAGTTAGGATGGTGATGGTTGGAATTTAAAGATATATTCTAGTTAGATGGTGATGTGATAATAAAGATATATTCTAGTTAGGATGGTGATGGTAGGTAATAAAGATATATTCTAGTTAGGATGTGATGGGGATTAATAAATATATATATTCTAGTTAGGATGTGATAGTGGGTTAATAAAGATATATTCTAATTAGATGATGATGGTTTAATAAAGATATATTCTAAGTTAGGATGGTGATGGTGGTTAATAAAGATGTATTCTAGTTGGATGGTGATGGTAGAGGTTGTAAAAATATATTCTAGTTAGGATGGTGATGGTGAGTTAATAAAGATATATTCTAGTTGGGATGGTGATGGTGGTTAAAGATATATTCTAGTTAGGATGGTGATGGTAGGTTATAAAGATATATTCTAGTTAGGATGGTGATGGTGGAGTTAATAAAGATATATTCTAGTTAGGATGGTGATGGAGGTAAAAAGATATATTCTAGTGGATGTGATGGGGATTAATATATTCTAGTTAGGATGGGTTTGCTAATAAAGATATATTCTAGTTAGGATGTGATGGGGGGTTAATAAAGATATATTCTAATTGGATGGTGATGGTGGTTAAAGATATATTCTAGTTAGATGGTGACGGGGTTAATAAAGATATATTCTAGTTAGGATGGTGATGATGGGGTTAATAAAGATATATTCTAGTTAGGATGGTGATGGTGATTAATAGAGATATATTCTAGTTAGGATGTGATGGTGGGGTAATAAAGATATATTCTAGTTAGATGGTGATGGTGATTAATAAAGATATATTCTAGTTAGGATGGTGATGGTGATTAATAAAGATATATTCTAGTTAGGATGTGATGGTGAGGACCTGTAAGATATATTCTAGGAGGATGGTGATGGTGATTAATAAAGATATATTCTAGTTAGATGGTGATGCTGGGTCCCCAAAATATATTCTAGTTAAGATGTGATGGTAGGTTAAGATATATTCTAGTTAGGATGTGATGGTGGTTGATAAAGATATATTCTAGTTAGGATGGTGATGGTGGGTTAATAAAGATATATTCTAGTTAGGATGGTGATGGTGGTTAAATATATATTCTTTAGGATGGTGATGGTAGGGTTAATAAAGATATATTCTAGTTAGGATGGTGATGGTGGTTAATAAAGATATATTCTAGTTTGGATGGTGATGATGGTTAATAAAGATATATTCTAGTTAGGATGGTGATTGTGATGGTGTGGTTAATAAAGATATATTCTAGTTAGGATGTTGGTGGAGTTCCTAAAGATATATTCTAGTTAGGATGGTGATGGTTGGGTTAATAAAGATATTCTAGTTAGGCCATGGTGGGCTTGAAAGATATATTCTAGTTAGGATGGTGATGGTGGTTAATAAAGATATATTCTAGTTAGATGGTGATGGTGGTTAATAAAGATATATTTAGTTTTGATGGTGGTTAATAAAGATATATTCTAGTTTGATGGCCAGATGATGGTTAATAAAGATATATTCTAGTTAGGATGGTGATGGTGGAATTAATAAAGATATTTTCTAGTTAGGATGGTGATGGTGATGGTGGAGTTAATAAATATATATTCTAGTTAGATGGTGATGGTAGGTAATAAAGATATATTCTAGTTAGGATGGTGATTTAGGGTTAATAAAGATATATTCTAGTTAGGATGGTGATGGTGGTTAATAAAGATATATTCTAGTTAGATGGTGAAGTTAATAAAGATATATTCTAGGTAGGATGGTGATGGTGGTTAAAGATATATTCTATTTAGGATGGTGATGATGGGTTAATAAAGATATATTCTAGTTAGGATGGTGATGGTGGAGTTAATAAAGATATATTCTAGTTAGATGTGATGGTGGTTAATAAAGATATATTCTAGTTAGGATGGTGATGGTGTGGTTAATAAAGATATATTCTAGTTAGGATGGTGATGGTAGATAATAAAGATATATTCTAGTTAGGATGGTGATGGTGGTGAATAAAGATATATTCTAGTTAGGATGGTGATGGTGGGGTTAATAAAGATATATTCTAGTTAGGATGGTGATGGTGGAATTAATAAAGATATATTCTAGTTAGGATGGTGATGGTGGGTAATAAAGATATATTCTAGTTAGGATGGTGATGGTGAATTAATAAAGATATATTCTAGTTAGGATGGTGATGGGTTAATAAAGATATATTGTAGTTAGGATGGTGATGGTGGTTAATAAAGATGTATTGTAGTTAGGATGGTGATGGTGGAATTAATAAAGATATATTCTAGTTAGGATGGTGATGGTAGGTAATAAAGATATATTCTAGTTAGGATGGTGATGGTAGGTAATAAAGATATATTCTAGTTAGGATGTGATGGGGATTAATAAATATATATTCTAGTTAGATGTGATAGTGTGGTTAATAAAGATATATTCTAGTTAGATGATGATGATGGTAGTTAATAAAGATATATTCTAGGGTTAGGATGGTGATGGTGGAGTTAATAAAGATGTATTCTAGTTAGATGGTGATGGTAGAGTTAATAAAGATATATTCTAGTTAGGATGGTGATGGTGGAGTTAATAAAGATATATTCTAGTTGGGATGGTGATGGTGGTTAAAGATATATTCTAGTTAGGATGGTGATGGTAGGAATAAAGATATATTCTAGTTAGGATGGTGATGGTGGTTGATAAAGATATATTCTAGTTAGGATGGTGATGGTAGGTAATAAAGATATATTCTAGTTAGGATGTGATGGGGATTAATAAATATATATTCTAGTTAGATGTGATAGTTTGGTTAATAAAGATATATTCTAGTTAGGATGGTGATGGTTGGGAATTGTAAAGATATATTCTAGTTAGGATGGTGATGGTGGTTAAAGATATATTCTAGTTAGGATGGTGACGGGGTTAATAAAGATATATTCTAGTTAGGATGGTGATGATGGGGTTAATAAAGATATATTCTGGTTAGGATGGTGATGGTGATTAATAGAGATATATTCTAGTTAGATGTGATGGTGGGGGTTAATAAAGATATATTCTAGTTAGGATGGTGATGGTGGGGTTAATAAAGATATATTCTAGTTAGGATGGTGATGGTGGTTAATAAAGATATATTCTAGTTAGGATGGTGATGGTGGATTAATAAAGATATATTCTAGTTAGGATGGTGATGGTGGTTAATATATTCTGGTGGTTAAAGATATATTCTAGTTAGGATGGTGATGGTGGAGTTAATAAAGATATATTCTAGTTAGGATGGTGATGGTGGTTAAAGATATATTCTAGTTAGGATGTGATGGTGGGGTTAATAAAGATATATTCTAGTTAGGATGGTGATGGTGATTAAAAAGATATATTCTAGTTAGGATGGTGATGGTGGGGTTATAAAGATATATTCTAGTTAGGATGTGATGGTAGGGTTAATAAAGATATATTCTGCCTGTTAGGATGGGATGGTGGTCCTGATAAAGATATATTCTAGTTAGGATGTGTGATGGTGGGGTTAATAAAGATATATTCCTAGTTAGGATGGTGATGGTGGTTAAATATATATTCTCTCTCTAGATGGGATGGTAGGGTTATGCAAAGATATATTCTAGTTAGGATGGTGATGGTGGTTAATAAAGATATATTCTAGTTTGATGGTGATGATGGTTAATAAAGATATATTCTGAACATTAGGATGGTGATTGTGATAATGTGGTTAATAAAGATACCCCACATATCTAGTTAGGTTTTGGTGATGGTGGAGTTTTTCCTAGATATATTCTAGCATTGCTAGGATGCAGGATGGTTGGGTTAATAAAGATATTCTAGTTAGAATGGTGATGGTGGGGTTAATAAAGATATATTCTAGTTAGGATGGTGATGGTGGTTAATAAAGATATATTCTAGTTAGGATGGTGATGGTGGTTAATAAAGATATATTCTAGTTAGGATGATGATGGTGGTTAAAGATATATTCTAGTTTGGATGGTGATGGTGGTTAATAAAGATATATTCTAGTTAGGATGGTGATGGTGGAATTAATAAAGATATTTTCTAGTTAGGATGGTGATAGTGATATATATATTCTAGTTAGGATGGTGATGGTGGTAATAAAGATATATTCTAGTTAGGATGGTGATGGTGGGTTAATAAAGATATATTCTAGTTAGGATGGTGATGGTGGAGCAAAAGATATATTCTAGTTAGATGGTTATGGTGAAGTTAATAAAGATATATTCTAGGTTAGGATGGTGATGGTAAGGTTAATAAAGATATATTCTATTTAGGATGGTGATGATAGGTTAATAAAGATATATTCTAGTTAGGATGGTGATGGTGGTTAATAAAGATATATTCTAGTTAGGATGTGATGGTGGTTAATAAAGATATATTCTAGTTAGGATGGTGATGGGTGGTTAATAAAGATATATTCTAGTTAGGATGGTGATGGTGGAGATAATAAAGATATATTCTAGTTAGAATGGTGATGGTGGTAGAAAAAGATATATTCTAGTTAGGATGGTGATGGTGGGGTTGTAAAGATATATTCTAGTTAGGATGGTGATGGTGGAATTAATAAAGATATATTCTAGTTAGGATGGTGATGCAGTGGTAATAAAGATATATTCTAGTTAGGATGGTGATGGGAATTATAAAGATATATTCTGGTTAGGATGGTGATGATGGTTGTAAAGATATATTGTAGTTAGAGATGGTGATAGTTTGATTGTAAAAGATGTATTGTAGTTAGGATGGTGATGATTTGGAGTTGATAAAAGATATATTCTAGTTAGGATAGTGATGGTTGAGTTGTAAAGATATATTCTAGTTAGGATAGTGATAGTAGTTAGCAAAAAATATATTCTGATTAGGATGGTGATAAGGAGTTGTAAATATATATTCTAGTGAGATGAATTTATGGTTGGGTTAATAAAGATATATTGTAGT